>NW_012101121.1:89521-106201 GCF_000951045.1 Mandrillus leucophaeus | reverse complement strand
TGATCCGCCCGTCTCGGCCTCCCAAAGTGCTGGGATTACAGGCGTGAACCACCGCACCTGGCCAAGTCCCCGCTTCTTGAGCCATTGTTAGGTTGGCAAAGTTGAGGCCACGGAGCTGGGACCCGTCCTGCTATTCCTGGCAACACAGTGCCGGCACTATAAGAATAGCTGAGCAGCCGCCAGAGTTCCCACCCAGCCCTGCAGCCCTCCTTTTTATTATTTGCTGACCCCGTAGTCATTTGAGTTTATGATCCTCGTTCTGATTTTCCTTATGTAGCCCCCCTGCTTTGCTGCAGGCTTACTGAGAGCTAGCTTCTAAGAGTGATATCATTTCCATTTTAAAATTCCTGACCTCAGTACTTGTTAAAGGTGTACTCACAAATCTAATTATTCCCTGTCCCATAGGAACTTTTCTAAGCGGGTACATGTTAGACACCTGCTGTTTAGAAGGAATAGGGAAATTCTTAATGTCCTTCTTACATTGTTCCAATACTTTCTTTAAGTTTGTACAAGGATTTAAGGGAGCACTGGGTTTAGCTCTTTCATGACCTCTAGATTTCTTTTCCTCCAACCTTCCTGTTACCCCCCTGATCTCCTTGTCCTCTGCTGTGTGAGATGTATGGGCCAGGGAGCAAGTGTTACGGGATCCCAGGTCTTTTCATTGGGTGAGGGCTCTTTACTAGGCCCTCCTTGCTAGTTCCCTAGGGTGAACACGGGGGTTAATTCACTAATCCAACAAACAGCATAACGCTTCTCCTCTTGTGAGGACAGGGCTGTATCATTCACATAGAGAATTAAAGCTGGCATACCCAATCCTTATTTGAGCTAAACTTAGGCTCAAAGACCAAAGGCTGACTGATGGGCTCTTTAGGCCGGATAAAACAGCAATACTTTATTATTTTTTGTTTCTCCTTATTCCTGGTTCGGGGGTTATTCCCCCAAGCCTGTAACATCCTCCTCAGTGGATATCTGGGGGGGTGCTGGAGGGGGGCTCCTTTCTTTGTTCCCTAGGCCTAGAATTTTTGCTTCCCATTTTCAACTGCTCCCTGTGTCTTAGTTTCCCTGTGTACTCGACCCCCCTTACTGGAGGTCTTTTCGTACCCTGTGAGTCAACTGCTTTTTAGGTCTCCGGCTGTTTCCCTCACGGGAGAACGGAACTGCGGTTTAGGACTCCGCCCTCGCTTCATATCTAAGATGTCTCAGTCACATGCACTCAAACTCCGAAAATGTCCAGCCACCAAGACAGTTCGCAGAGTCCAGTCTTCCTACCTGGGCTCATGCATGAGGTTGCCTGATTGCCGCAGTGCCTGCTTCCCCTTCCCACCCCCCGCCGTGTCACTTTCGTTGTCTCCTGAATAACAGTTTCGAGTTTGTCCATGGCTTCTGTGGGAAGCCGGGACATCCGGACAGAATGGACCACATGTGTCAAGTGGTACGCATATCCCCTTTCAGCCAGAGTCTCACTTCACGCAAGCACAGAGAACCTCATACAGGCCACTAGATTTTGAGAAACAAACTCACTCATCCAAACCCAAAGTATGGACTCAGAGACCCAGAGAACAGCAAAAGTGAGACTTTTAGTGACAGTTTTGCAACATCGGGTGTCTGGAATGCAGGCACACAAGGGACGGTTTCAACAGTGTATTCCCTAGTGCTCAAGTCCTTCCCCCAGTTCCTCATTAGCTGAGTACTATGGGGTTACGATCTTCCCGGACATCATAAATTGGTACTTTGAATAAGACTTTGAGTATGTTCTTTACGTCTTTTTGCTGCATTTTGTTGCAGCCCATAACGCATTGTGATTGTCTCAGGACTCCTTAAACATTTGACTTATGGCCCTAACGGCTGCACCTAGTTGATAAGAAAGGGTACAATTATCTACGCTGCAAGTTAGCCTAAACTAAATTTTTGGTGAGGTGGGGAGGGGGTCGTTGAGGGGACCCCAACCGATAGGCACCTGGCTGGTGCATGAAAGGGAAAGCAAGAAGGAGAGGGGGTGGTGGCTTAGTACATTTTGCTTCTTTATCTCTTTAAATGACCATGTGGGCTGCTTAAACCTATACTGCGGCACATAGAATTGAACATGAACCATCACATGCAGGCTATTTTTTATACTCTTAAGTCCTTCCCAAGCCAGGGCTGAGCCAAGACAATCCACTGTCCAGCTGTGGCCTCCTCCTACTGCAGGTGAGGGGTGGGCAGTAGGGAGGGCCGTGGCACCTGCTCTGTCCCCATCCCGCTCTCTCTGTCTCTCAGGCTGACCAGGGCGCATCCAGGTGGATGAGCTGGGAATCGCTTGCTGATTGCTGAGGGCCTGGATAATCACAATCTCAGAGGGATCAAACAGTAAAGGCGGCTGTGATCTGGTGAGGGGTTAGAAACTGGAGAGGAATCGAGGCAGAGCCTCTAGTCCCTCCCTCTCTGCATCCCTCACCCATGTTTCTCCAGCCATCAGAAGGACACCAAGAAAAAGACCCACGAGGCTGACTGAGGGCCTCTGCATGCGCAGTTCCCTTTGTGGCCTCCCTTGTACCAGGGAGGGTCCTGAGTGCACACGGCCATCCTCTTTCACTTGGCAGCTCCCCATGCGCCTCATCCGAGACCTCTCTCTCAGGGCTGTTGTGTCCTCTGGGCCACTTGAGGCCGTGCTTTTTCCAGATTCCCACCATGTGGCCCCTGCCTCCCTGTGTTTCCTTGCAGATGATATGGACAAGGTGATAAGCGTATGTCCCTGGGCTATTTGGGGAGTGCGGACCAGCCCTCTGTCAGGGCAGCTGCGGTCTCTGTTTTCATCCTATGTCCAGGGGGTTGTTAGTTTTTCCAGCCCACGAGGGTCATAGTCCCCAGGGGCTGTGTTTTTTGGGCTTTGTTCTGTGTTCTGTGGCCTCACCTTGCCTTTCCTGAGCCAATTTTTTTCTTCTTAATGTAATCATTACCTGGTAAGTTTAAAATAAGAGAGAGAATAATTTCCCCCATAGTCAGGTTGTTTGAGGGGTGAGGAAAAGAGAAAGTAGAAATTTTTGTTTCTGCAAAGACAGAGGCAGTGCAGGGGACAGGGAGAGGCTGGGGTGTCCAGGAAACCCGAGTGTTTCTGCCATTTCCCCATTTCTGTGTGCCTGGCCAGTGGGGTGGTGTTGTCTCATTCTTGAACCTAATGGCATTGTTAGTTAGTCCCTCAGGCCTGGGCAGATGGGATGGTTCCTCCCCTGCCCTGCAGCAAGAGGGCCCCGTCGAGGAGGCACTCACAGCACGGGGAGTGCAGGTCTGTGGTTGCTCCTGCTCTCAGCTGCGGAGTCTCCCGTAGAGGGATTGTCAGCTTTGGTTCCCTGTAGGCAGGAATGGTTTCCTCATAGATCACTGGGACATTGGCCAGAAAAAGGGTATGAAAATCACATGTCAATTTCTCAAAATTCCTGCTTTAAATGTTGATATCCATCAACATAATTTCAGTTGGGACCGATACTGATGTAAAGCATGTTGAATGGAACAGGAACTCAAATTTAGAGCTTCCTTTCTCTGAGGGTCCATGTGGGAGATGATGGTTGTGGCAGTGACAGTCCCCAGGTGCAGAGGGTGGGTGGAGGCAGCCTCAGGCTGAGGGGTCTGAAGAAACACCCTACTCCATGAGGAAAAGGAGAAGATCCTCTGTGGGCTTCAATGGCAGTGGCCTGGGTGGAATCCCTGCTAGGAACGTGGCAGGAAGGTCCTGCAGCCCCACCAAGCGGCAGCCCTGGGGTGGAACTGCATTTCCAGGGGTGAGTGGACAGGCAGGAGCAAGCACAGCCCACATGCAGGTTATGGGGAGGGGAGGCTGGGCCTCCTTGAGCAAGGGAATCACCAGCATCACGTCGGGTGCAGACTCCATGGCAGCCACATATTTCCATACTGGGCCTGTGAGCCCCAGGGCTTCCTGATGGGATCTCCAGTTAGGAGTTGTCTGCTTAGAGCTGGGAGGAGAGGAACAGTGAGCCACCTCCGGAGTGCAGAACCCACAATGTGCAGGGTCTGCCCTGGTGTGCAGGTGCCTCCACAGATGAGGAGGGTCTGGGGACTGAGTGGGGAGAAGGACTGTGTGTGTGACCCAGCCCAGGCCTGGAGGGACATGGAGATAGGGCCAGGGCCTCTCTTTGGGGAGGCCTCCCACTGTGTCAGGGCTGGTCAGGCGTGAGAGGAGGGGAGGGCACTGAGTTTCCTCCTGGGTCTTGTTTCTTAGTCCTGGGGTCCTTTCACTCCCTGCGCGATGGGTGCTGGGCACAGGGCAGGTGCTGATGCTGATAGAGTCATGGGAGGGGACTGGCAGGGGCTGGGGAAAGTGCCATGGGAGGGAGAAAAAAGTGGGGACGTCATCTTCCCTCAGAGACAGAGTGAATCTGATTTTGGAGTGACTGAGGAGGGAGAAGTCGTCAGGGAATAAAAAGCAGCACCCTGCACCCAGTGGAACATTTACTGTTTCTCTCTTTTCTCCAGAGCATGGGAACCTACAAGGCCCGGATCAACAGCTGGCTGGGACAGGAGACCACCAGGGCAGTGCACAACTGGGATTTCAGTCTCCCGTGTCATCTCCTGGGTCCACTGGTGCCACTGAGGGCGGCTAGACTCTGCAGCCAGGTGGCCTGGATTCAACTCCCTGCCTGGGTCTCACCAGCATTTTCCCTCTTGGTGCCTCAGTTTCCTCATCTATGAAATAGGGAAACTAACAGCATTTATTTATTGTGGTTGGATGAATGAAAAGGGTTAGTATATATGAAGTGTTTGCAGCTGTGCCATATTATTTTTGTTATTTTATTATATTTTGATATATTACATATGCTGTAATTGCATTATTATAGGTGACCTTTATGAGTGAGTGTCCTGGTGACGGCTCTTCCTGGGGAGCCCAGGACCGGCTTTCCTGGCACCTTGAGGTCCTATCACCCCTGTTACACTCTCATGCATTACCCCATTCTACTCTGTCTTCATATTTTATGCTATTGATATTTAGTTCTTAAACAGACATTTCTGTCTGTGTTTTAATTCAAGTGTCTGGGAAGGGATAGAGTGTGAGGTTCAGGAGAGAAGGAGAGGTCTGTCTCGATGCCTTGACACAGCACAAAGAAATCTCCCCTCCTCCCCTACATCGCCCTGTCAGTTCTCAGTGAGGGACAGATTCACAGCAACTTATACAATTATAAGTTGGAAGAATGAGGGAAAGAGAGAGAGAGAGAGAGAGAGAGAGAGAGAAAGCTGAACTGGAATAGGCTAGGGGTTGTGTCCCACTAGGAACCATAATTGATCTCTGCCATTTTCAAAGTGTGTCCCCTGAGCTGCCTCCATAGAGTCCAGGAGGGAAACCTGTTTTCACAGAAATACCAAGATGCCATCTGCCTGTTTCATTATGTGGACTTTTCCATTAATGCTGCAAATGCCAAGGTAGGTAACACACCCAGCACCTTAGCAGAACCAAGGCAGTGGCTCCAAACTGCATTCCCACTTAAGAATCTTTTTGATGGAGAAGGAAAAAAATTTATGTTCATTAAATTTTAATCCTTGAGTACATGTCTTTAATATTTTTGTGAGAAAATGGGAAATATGCATAAAACACTTACTGCACAGAGAAGCAGGATGGTAGCCTTGAGAAAGGGCACTTGTGTGACTCAGTTATGAGTTCAACCAGCAGATCTCATTCACCCATGGAAAGACAATGGCATTATTTCCAGTTTGGGGGTATTATGAATAAAGCTGCAAGAGTATTTGTGTACAGGTATTTTGTGAACACAAAGTTTTCCCTTCTTTGAAATAAGTGCCTAGTAGGGCAATTGCTAGTCATAAGGTAAACTACATGTTCAGTTTGAAGAAAACTGCAATATCCATTTCCAGAGTGGCTGTACCATTTTCAAATACATTACTACCAGCAATATAAGAGTGACCCAGTTTTTCTGCATCCTTGCCAGCATCTGTTGCTACCTTTATTTTGTATTTCAGCCATTCCTATCATTGTGGATTTAATTTGTGTTCTCTCACTGGATAATTATGTTGAGCTTCTTTTCATCTGCTTGTTAGCCCGGTGTTTATCCTCGTTAGTGAAACATCTGATTGTGTCTTGCTCATTGCCTATTGTGTATTTGGATTTCATTTTTACTGTTGAGTTTTTAAATTTCTCCATATATTCTGAATGCAAGTCTTTATTGAATATGTTGTCTGCAAATATCTTCTCTTGTGCTGTAGCTTGTCTTTTTAGTGCTTCACAGGTCTCTCACAGAGCAATAGTTTTTAGTTTTGATAAGATCCAATTTGTTAATTTTTTCTTTGATGGATCATGCTTTTGGTGTTATGTCTAAGAACTAGTTGTCCAGTCTTAGTTCTGATTATTTTTTCTTAAAAGATTTGCAGTTTTAAAATTTAAATTTATTTATTATTTATTTTTAAAAAAATTTTTGCCTAGGCTGGCCTTGAACTCTTGGGCTCAAGGGATCTTCCCACCTCAGCCTCCTGAGTAGTTGAGAGTACAGGCCTGTGATACCACACCTGGTTCAATGTTTGTCATTTTAATTCTGTGTCTTACATTAAAGCTTGTGATTCATTTTGAGTTATTTTTTGTACAAAATGTGAGGTTTGGGCTGAGGTTATTTTATTCCACTGTGCTTGTCCAGTTGCTCCAGCACCATTGATGGGAAAGCGCTCCTTCCTTCATTGAATTGCTTTTGTGCTTTTGTAAAAGTCAGTTGAGCATATTTGTGTGTTTCGCTCATTTTTAGTTGAGTTGCTTGTCTTCTTACGTTGAATTTAATAACTTGTCACATATTCTGGATACAGGTTCCTCATCACAACTGTAATTTGTGATAAATAGTGAAATATTTTCTCCTAGTCTATGGCTTGTCTTCTCATTTTCTCAATAATGTGTTTTGGAGTACTAAAGTTTTCAATTTTTTTTTTTTTTTTTTTTTTTTTTTGTGGCAGAGTCTCACTCTGTCACCCAGGCTGGAGTGCAGTGGCCTAATCTCGACTCATTGCAAGCTCCACCTCCCAGGTTCACGCCATTCACCCGCCTCAGCCTCCCAAGTAGCTGGGACTACCGGCGCCCGCCAGCACACCTGGCTAATTTTTTTGTATTTTTTAGTAGAGACGGGGCTTCACCATGTTAGCCAGGATGGTCTCAATCTCCTAACCTCATGATCCACCCGCCTTGGCCTCCCAAAGTGCTGGGATTACAGGCGTGAGGCACTGGGCCCAGCCTAAAGTTTTAACTAAGCCCAACGTCTCTCTCTCTCTCTCTCTTTTTTTTTTTTTCATTTGTAGATCATGCTTTTGGTATTTTATCTAAGAATCTTTTACCTAACTACCCAAAGTCACAAAAATTTTCCCTGTATTTTCTTTGAGAAATTTTATAGTTTTAAGTCATAAATGTTAGCTTTTTAGGGCTATAATTTGTTTGAGCTGATATTTTAGATGGTGTTAAGTGTCACATTGTATTACCTATGCAACTTCATTGAAAATCAATTGACAAAAAAATGTAAGAATATCTTTCTAGATTCTCACTTCTGTTCATTGATCTCTGTGTCTCTCAGTTTCACACTGTCTGGATTATTGTAGTTTTCTATGACATTCCATTTTTTTTTTCTAAATTGGTGTTGGCTCTTCTGCATCCTCTGCATTTTCACATACATTTTTAGGATTATTTTGTCAATTTTCTATAAAATTTCTGCTGGGATTTTGATAGAGACTGTATTGAAACCATAGATCTACTGTGGGAGAACTGCCATCTTAACAGTGTTATTGAGCTTTCCAACTGCATCTCTCCATTTATTTAGACCTTTAATTTCTCTCAGTAACATTTTGTACTTCTCAGCGAACAAACACTGCTCTCTTCCTAAATTTATTCCCATTTTGCTCTGTTTGTAACTACTGTGATAGGAAAGTTGAGGTTGTCATTGCTTGTATAGAGAAATAGGTTAATAATTAATTTTTATATTGATTTTATATCCTATGGGCACTTCTGGATTCATTTGCTAGTGCTAGCAGGCTTTTACCTGCTTGTGAATTCTACAGACAAGGTCATGTTATCTGTGAATAGAGTTTTATGTTTTCGTTTTTACCTGGATGGCTGGATGACTTTAATTTTTCATTTTTTGCCTTATTGCACTGACTACAATCTCCAGTACAATGTTAAATAGAAGTGATGGGATTGGACATCCTTGCATTGATCCCCATCTTAGAAGAAAAGCATTCAGTTTTTCTTCATTAAGCATGAATTTAGCTGTGGGTTTTTTATAGATTCCCTTTATCAGAGTGAGGAAGGTCCCCTCCATTCCTGTTTTGTTGAAACTTATGAACACGAGTGCTGTTAACATTTTTGTCAACTGTTTCTTCTGCACCTTTCGACATAATTATGTCTTTTATTCCATTAATATGGTGCATTCCATTAGTTGATTTCCAGTTGTTAATCCAACCTTATATTCCTGGGATGAATCCCACTGGTCATGGAGTGTAATGTTTTTTATGTGGCGTTGTATTGTCTGCCTATGTTTGTTAAGAATGTTTTCATTTATGTTTATTGGTGATACTGGTCTCTGGTATCATTTTCTTGTGAGTCTTGCTCTGACTTTCATATTAGCAATGCCAGTTCTGTAAATGAGCTGGAAACTCTTGACTCCTCTCTTCTCGTCTGAAAGAGCTTTTGAAATATTTGATAGAATTCACCAGTGAAGATATCTGGGCTTTGGCATTTCTTTGTGAGAAAGTTTTTAAATTACTGATTTAGTGTACAGTTCTATTCAGATTTTCTATGAGGAGGAGTCAGTTTTGGCAATTTCTATCTTTGTGTGAATCTGTCTCTTTTATCTAAGTGGTCTAACTTATTGACTTGAGGTTTTTTAGAGTATTCACTTAAATTGCTTTTTAATTCCTAAAGGGTCATTAGTGATGATCTCTCTTTCGTTCACAATTTTGGTAATTTCTCATAACCTCTGTTTTGACTGTTGGTCAAGAAAACAGACAGAGGCAGCAGATGGCTGTGACAGATTCTCTAGTGGGAAGACTTTGATCATACAGAGCTGGCAAGCCAGACTGATGCCAGCAACCCCAAAGGAGCTGCAAACCGATCTTGACAGGAAAGTCACTGACTCTGGATTGGGCTATGCTCAACCAGGGGTAGATGTCAATGCTTCAAGGGCTATAAAAGAACCAGAAAAGAAGAGATTGCACCAATGCGGACTACTGAGTCCCATTTCTTTACACAAGAAAGCACACTTTACAGCCTCAAACGGCCAACAATGCACAGGGAGATGTCCTCCTTAGGGGAAAACTTTGATAGAACATTGAAATGGTCAATTGAAACATTAGTTGTCTAAAAACTGCCAATCTAATTGTTGGGCAATTTATATCTCCATGAATGTGCTCACTGTCAACATGGGTGGGGCTGCAAGAGTGACTCCACTAGGTCACATCCTCTCTTTTTCCTGATGCATCAGGGCTATATTGTTAAGACTATACATACCCTTCTTCCTAAGGGGAGAGGATGCTGGAGTAATGACTACACTTCACCTCAAATTTCTTTTTTCATATGTGATGCAGTGGTATCAGGAATAGGGATGCAAATAAAAGTGCCAGAAACAGGAATTATCCTTAAGCAAAAAACTATAACTGTATTTTTACACCTTTATGTAAGATTTCCCAAGCAAATCAAGGATTGTGCTGTACCTTCATTTCATCTGGCAAAGTCGGGATTAACAGTAAGTAGAGCTATGTAGCCTGGTAGTCAGATAGCCCCCACTAGTTGCTTATCTGTGTAACCTACCCTCTATGATCAAGAGTAGACTGAGGGAAGACATACTAGAATACTATTGCTGCCTGAAGTCTTGGCCAGCACAGCAGCCAAACCTAATGTTACTTCCAAAACTTGAAAAGACTGATATAAGGGGACAGAAGGAGGAATAGTGGCTGAGGGTAAGTGAATAAATCAAAGGGTTATATAATGAGGAAAATTCAAAATTAGCTTAACTCCTCAAAAGTGGTGTGAGCAAGAGAAGATATTGTCTTTTAGGTCAATTATACTGAATGCCCAAAAGGGTGAAGCCATATGTCCCTGAGACCATTCTTGTTTTTGGAACCCGGTAAGATTGAGTGGTGCCTGCAAAGCTGAGTGACTTCATTCTGGGACACATATTCATACAAGAGGATGATAAACTGGTCTAATTTTGAATGACTGAATGAGACTCTGATAATATGCCAATACCTCTTTGCTGTCATAATTCTTTTCCTATAAAAGATATGTGGGCAAAAAAAAAAAAAAAAAGTAATCTGAGGTATAACAAAAACATTTAGTCCTTTTCCGTGGTTTATCCTAAAAACCTTACAATCTCTTGAGTGATAAGAGTGAGGGCCTCAGGCTGCTTCCACTCATGGCAGAAGGCAAAGGGGAGCTGCTTTGTGCAGAGATCAAATGGTAACAGAGGAACAAACAGAGTAGGAAGGTGCCAAGCTCTTTTTAACAACTAGCTCTCCTGCAAACTAATAGAGCAACAATTCATTCACTCCCCAGAGAGGGCAGTATCTCTGTATTCATAAAAGATTGGCCCCCATGACCCAAACGCCACCCATTAGGCCTCACGTCCAAAATTGGGGGTCACATTTTTAACATGAGGTATCAGGGAATAAATATTTATATCATTGCATCCTGCCGCTAGCCAGCCAAAGTTCAGGTTCTTCTCACATTACAAAATACAATAATCTTCTCCCAATTGTCTCAAATGTGTTAGGTTATTCCAGCATCAACTCAAAATTCCGAAGTCTCATCTGAGATGGAAAGTAAGTTCTTATAGCTATAAGCCTGTAAAATTAACAAAAAATATTATTTACTTCTAAAATATTAATACAACAGTGGAAAAGACATTTCTTACACACTTCCATTCCAAATGGAATAACTGGGCCAAAATAAATGAATGCAGTGTCCTCACAAGGCTGAACCTCATCATAGCAGACATTAAAACTCAGAACTCTAAAATAATCTCCTCTGACTCTATATCTTGAATCCTGAGCACACTGGCTGGTACAAGCAGTGGGCTCACAATACCATTTGCAGCCCCACATCCATGGCTTTGCTGAACATAACCCATATAGCTGCTCTCATGGATGAAAACTGAATGCCTATGACTTTTCCAGGCTGAGGTTGCACATTGCCAGTGGCTCTACCATTTAGTAGTCCTGGCAGGGGTCCTGCTCCTGCAGCTCCACTAGGAATTGTCCCGGATATTAAATTTCCCCCTTAAATATCAGTTTTATTTTCAGGCCATTTCTTTGCTCAAATATATGTGCATAGGCTATTACAAGCAACCAGGCCAAATCTGGAATGCTATGCTGCTTAGAAATTTCTTCCACCAGATACCCGTATACATCACTCTCAAGTTCAAAGTTCTACAGATCCCTAGAGAAGGGGCACAATGCCTCCAAGTTCTTTGTCAATTAATATCAAAAGTGGCCTTTCCTCTAGGTCTCAATAAGTTCCTCATCTCCATCTGAGACCTCATCAGCCTGGACTCTACTGTCCATATCACTATCAACATTTTGGTCACAACAACTTAACAAATCTCTAGAAAGTTGCAAATTTTCCCTCATTTTCTTGTCTTGTGAACTCTCTAAACTCTTCTAACCTCTGCCTGTTACCCAGTTCCAAAGCCATTTCCACATTTTCAGCTACCTTTACAGCAATACCCAGCTCCTGGTACTGATTTTCTGGACTAGTTCATTCTCACATTGTTATAAAGGAATATCTGAGATTGAGTAATTTAGAAAGAAAAGAGTTTAAATTGGCTCATGATTCTGCATTCTATACAGGAAGTATGATTCTGGCATCTGCTCTACTTATAAGATGGCCTCAGGAAACTTTCAATCATGCTGGAAGGTTAAGGGGGAGCAGACATGACTCACATGCCTGGAGCAGCAGGGAGAGAGAGCAGAGAGGTGCCACACACTTTCAAACACCAGATCTCGTGAGAACTGTCACAAGAACAGCACCAAAGAGATGGTTCTAAACTATTCAAGACGGAACCATCCTCATGAGCTAATCATCATCTTTAACACTGGGGATTACAACTGAACGTAAGATTTGGGTGGGGACACAGATCCAAACGATAACAGGGGTCATGATGGATGTGAGGGTGGGCTGGTCTTCCCACTTCTCACATGTCATCAGGGACGTAGACACATTTAGATGCCTTGGTATAAAGAGAAGCCAGAGTCCCTTAACATCACAAAGGGGAGGCATGAACAAAGTTTGCATCTCAGTCCCTCACAAGGCAGACTTAGAAAAAACATAGTCATGAACAAATTAGGTCAGTCATGGTAAGTGGTGACACTGAACATCCCACCACACACTGAAAAATTCAAAGAATCTCCAGAGCCTAGTTTTATCCCTTCTGCCCCAAGTCCTCCTTCACTTCAGGCCCTCTAAGGTGTCATTTTACAAGCCTTGAGAGACACATCAGAGCCCTGGATACTGTCCCTGTTTGGGGTGGAATGAAAACAAAATCTGTTCAGAGCCCACAGGTGATGTGACTAAAGGAGGAATTGTGGGGTGGGTGAGCTCCCCCATGGGCTCCTGTCTACACTATCCCAAGGATCTCGGGGATCACTCTCCCACCCCTACCACACTTACATGAAGCCTGAGCATGGCTGCCTCCTTTTCCATCTGTGGAAAGAAAACGAACCGTGAGAGGCCAGGGAGGAGGCAGGGCCATGAGATCCCAGAGGAGTTTCCAGAACTGTGACTGCAGACCCAGGTCAGGGTCAGGAAACCCGAGGGAAGAGGATGTGTTGAAGCTGAACCAATTGTCCTCCTGAGGTCTGTCCTCAGCAGGGACCTTCCCCTGACCTGTGACTGCTGGGAGCCAGGTTCCCATGACCCCAATCAAGATGATAAATTTGTCCTTCATTTTCACAGGTGCTTTACCAAAGAGTAAGTATTGACAGGGCCTCTGAACAGGGTAAATGTTTGTGGAGATGGTGCCTCACAACAAGGCAGGATACCAGCCAACTCCCATTATAGGGCTCGAAATTCACCAATGGAAGAAGAAAACTCCGCGCTTACCCCTTTCCTACCTGGCCTCTTACCTCCACATCACAGCAGTGATCACAGCTCTGGGGACAACAGCACCAAGAAGAACCAGGCCAGCTACGATGCCCACAGTGGGGATGGTGGGCTGGGAAGACAGCTCTAGGAAAGGAGGGGAACATGAGGGGCCCTCACCCCCAGGCCTCAGCCCTGACTTTGCTGAAGGGCTCCAGAAGGACTCCTGCTTTCCCTGAGAAGAGACATGACCCCACATTTGTCTCCTTACCCCATCTCAGTGTGAGGGGCTCTGGCAGCCCCTCATGCTGCACATGGCATGTGTATCTCTGCTTCTCTCAAGAAGTCACCACCATAGCTGCCCACTTTTGGCAGGTTCTGTACTCTGCAGGTCTGTCTCCACAAGCTCTGTGTCCTGAATTTGTTCTTCCCATCCCGCTTCTGGGTCAGTGTGATCTCCACAGGGTAGAAGCCCAGGGCCCAGCACCTCAGGGTGGCCTCATGGTCGGAGATAGGGTGCTGGGTCACATGTGTCTTTGGGGTATCTGAGAGGAAGAGTCAGAAAATTCAGGCACTTTGCATTCTTCATGGGATACTCCAGCAGCACCCATGTGACCATCCTGAGAATGGACAGGACACCTGGGGTGGGGAAGGGAGCACAGAACCCAGACACCAGCCTGGACACAGGCACCTGGGTAATCTATTCCTTGGAAAGTTCTAGTGTCTGAGGCTAGAACAGAGATTTCTGGTCCTAAGCTGAGGGAGGCCGAGGGGATCAGAAAAACTGGAATCAGACCAACAGATACACGTTGATTGTGAGGCAGAGAACAAGGCCTGAGAGGAAAATTCCTGGTGCCCAAGCCTGTTGTGGGGTCAACGGGAATAGCGGATCAGTATTCCAGGGATTGTCTTCCTTCCTTTCCCTCAGAGACTTCATCCTTTAATTGTCCCAGAGTGCAGGGCGGGCCCTCAGTCACTCTCTGGTGTAGGATCTGAAACCCAGGAGGACTCTTCTTCCTCAGGACAAGAGGGAGAGGGATATTTTAGGGTTGGTCTCATTTTCCTCCCCTTCTTTTGGAAGGTGGCTCGAGGAATCTGCAGGAGATCAGGGAGGCACTCCGTGGCCGCTGGTACACACGCGCACTGTAGCATCTCCTTCCCATTCTTAAGGGCTTTGCTGAGCCACTCCGCTCACCTTCCCTGCAGATAGGTTTTGAGGAGCTCTACTTGTTCCTTCGCCAGGACATCTGAGCTGCCTTGTCCGCTGCAGTCCATTAGTGCAGTTCCTGGTTTAGGACGAGGTAACCGTGCCATCGTAGGGTGTGTTCATACCCGCAGAGGAGGCTCCAGTCCGGGTCCGGGTCGCAGCTGTGTATCCATTGGAGGGTATGAGACCCTGTCCCCGCGCCCGCGGTCAGCCCAGGCCACTGAGCCCAGCCTCCCTCCCTACCAACCCCCCGGGATTTGAGCCAGAACTGAAAATGGAATCGGGTATAGATGCCTGGGGCTCTTGTCGGGTCGAGGGTCTCCGCGAGGGTCTTGTGCTACAGCGGGTAGCACCATCTTGCTAACCCCTGAATGATCACGAATCTAATTTGTAGAAGAGGTGATTTTTGGCACGTTTATATATAAATGTCCAAATGCATTGCAATTAGACTCACAAAGCTAAGTTTCACTTTCCCAGACTATGTATGTGTGACTCTGGTCTGTTGTATTTTTACATTATCTTTATTTCATAGCCCTGAGTTTGTGTGAGTCCAGGACATTTCAATACAGACCTCAATGTGTTACCGTATATTGCAACCAGGAGCCTCTACAGAATTTAATCACCTCACAATTGTAAGTGCTCAATGATGCCAAAGTGCCCTTCACCAGTGCTCATGAACTGTCTTTATTTATTTATTATTTATTTATTTATTTATTTATTTATTTTTAGACAGGGTATCACTCTTACCCTGGCTGGAATGCAGTGGCGCGCTCATGTCTCACTGAAGCCTCAACCTCCTGGGCTCGTGCGATCAGTGCTCCACCCTCAGCCTCCCACGTTTCTGGCACCACAGGCTTGTGCAACCACTCCTGGCTAATTTTTCTTAAAAAATATCTGTAGAGATGAGGTCTCCCTATCTTGCTCTGACTGATCTTGAACTTCTGGGCTCATGCGATCCTCCCGGTTCAGCATCCCAAAATGCTGGTATTATGGGTATGAGCCACAGTAGCCAGCCCATGCACCTGCCAATTTTTATGAATTATTCACATCTAAGGTATGTGCATATTTTATTGGGATACTTGATATCCTTTCCTAACCTGTTTAACATAGGGAGGCAATTCGTTTTTGGACAGCCCCACAGAATGTATTAACGACCAAGGTACAAATATCACTGAGTCATGCTCTGAGGATAAATGCATTACAGATCTATAAAACATTGTTTTTAAGTCTGAGAATTCCATTGCTTTAGAATTCTTCCTCTCTGCTCCTTTACCTCACCTCCTGCTTCTCCAGCCCTTGTCACTGTCCCTGTCATCCCGTAGGCCCTCCTCTCCCCTTAGTCTCTACTACCCTGTCACTACTGAATTGTGGCCCTAGCTCTGTCCCCTCTCCTGCTGCCCATGGCTGTTCTCCCCACAGTGGTCAGCAATCCTGCTGATGTGAGTCAGATTGTGTCATTTCTTCACTTAAAACACTCCAATGGCTCCATCTCACTCTCAAGAAGCCTCTAGAATGGAAGGCACATGAGCACAGGAGCTTGGGTTGTTTTGATCAAAGTTGTGTCTGCAGCATATAAAAGCACATCTGGCACATAGTAGGCAATAAGTTAATTTTGTTGAATGGATGAATGAAATGTGATTGTGTTAAAAATTGCGTCATACAAAAATCACAAAATGAAAAATGCAAAGCAAGTTAGGAAGCATTTGGTTTTATGCAACTACTGTGCATATAAGTTCACTAATTCATTCTAGTGGAGAAAATGTCGTATGCTTAGCTGTTGAATCTGCTCATTAATTTTCTCTTTTCTATTATACTTTATGTTCTAGGGTACATGTGCACAAGGTGCAGGTTTGTTACATGTGTATACATGTGCCATGTTGCTGTGCTGCACCCATTAACTCGTCATTTATGTTAGGTATATCTCCTAATGCTATCCCTCCCCCCATCTCCCACCCCACAACAGGCCCCCGGTGTGTGATGTTCCCCTTCCTGTGTCCAAGTGATCTCATTGTTCAGTTCCCACCTATGAGTGAGAACATGCAGTGTTTGGTTTTCTGTTCTTGCAATAATTTGCTGAGAATAATGGTTTCCAGCTGCATCCATGTCCCTACAAAGGACATGAACTCATCCTTTTTATGGCTGCATAGTATTCCATGGTGTATATGCGCCACATTTTCTTAATCTGGTCTATCATTGACAGACATTTGCGTTGGTTCCAAGTCTTTGCTATTGTGAATAGTGCTGAAGTAAACATATGTGTGCGGTTGTCTTTATAGCAGCATGATTTATAGTCCTTTGGTATATACCCACTAGTGGGAGGGCTGGGTCAAATGGTATTGCTAGTTCTAGATCCTTGAGGAATCACCACACTGTCTTCTACAATGGTTGAACTAGTTTACAGTCCCACCAACAGTGTAAAAGTGTTCCTATTTCT
>NW_012101121.1:76432-89471 GCF_000951045.1 Mandrillus leucophaeus | reverse complement strand
TGGTACCGGTTGTTCCTTTCCATGTTTAGTGCTTCCTTCAGGAGCTCTTGTAGGGCAGGTCTGGTGGTGACAAAATCTCTCAGTATTTGCTTGTCTGTAAAGGATTTTATTTCTCCCTCACTTATGAAACTTAGTTTGACAGGATATGAAATTCTGGGTTGAAAATTCTTCTCTTTAAGAATGTTGAATATTGGCCCCCATTCTCTTCTGGCTTGTAGAGTTTCTGCTGAGAGGTCTGCTTTTGTCTGATGGGCTTCCCTTTGTGGGTAACCCGACCTTTCTCTCTGGCTGCCCTTAACATTTTTTCCTTTATTTCAACTTTGGTGAATCGGACAATTATGTGTCTTGGAATTGTTCTTCTCAAGGAGTATCTTTGTAGCATTCTCTGTATTTCCTGAATTTGAATGTTGGCCTGCCTTACTAGGTTGGGGAAATTCTCCTGGATAATATCCTGCAGAGTGTTTTCCAACTTGTTTCCATTCTCCCCGTCATTTTCAGGTACACCAATCAGACATAGATTTGGTCTTTTCACATAATCCCATATTTCTTGGAGGCTTTGTTCATTTCTTTTTACTCTTTTTTCTCTAAACTTCTCTTCTTGCTTCATTTCATTCATTTGGTCTTCAATCACTGATACTCTTTCTTCCAGTTGATCAAGTCGGTTACTGAAGCTTGTACATTTGTCACGTAGTTCTCTTGTCATGGTTTTCATCTCTATCAGGTCGTTTATGGATGTCTCTGCATTGGTTATTCTAGTTATCCATTCTTTAAATCTTTTTTCAAAGTTTTTAGTTTCTTTGTGCTGGGTTTGTAGTTACTCCTTTAGCTCTGAGAAGTTTGATTGACTGAAGCCTTCTTCTCTCAACTCGTCAAAGTCATTCTCCATCCAGCTTTGTTCTGTTGCTGGCGAGGAGCTGCATTCCTTTAGAGGTGGAGAGGCACTCTGGTCTTTTGAATTTTCAGCTTTTCTGCACTGCTTTTTCCCCATCTTCGTGGTTTTATCTGCCTTTGGTCTTTGATGATGGTGACGTACAGATGGGGTTTTCATGTGGATGTCCTTTCTGTTTGTCAGTTTTCCTTCTAACAGTCAGGACCCTCAGCTGCAGGTCTGTTGGGGTTTGCTTGAGGTCCAGACCCTGTTTGCTTCAGTATCAGCAGCAAAGGCTCAGTTGGAAATGCAGAAATCATCCATCTTCTGTGTTGTTCATGCTGGGAGCTGGAGGCTGGAGCTGTTCCTATTCGGACAACTTGGTGCCTAGTCCTTTTATCAATTTTCTATTAGTTCATAACCAATGACCACAAACTTAGTGGCTTAAGGCAGCACCCATTTATTTGTCTACATTTCCTTCATCAGAATCCAGGCCAAGTTTGATAGATACTTTGTTCAGGGTTTTGCAAAGCTGTATCCTCATCTTAAGACTGGGGTTCTCCCTGAAGCTTATATAGAGCTTATTGGCAGAATTCGGTTTCTGGCCATTGTAGGACTAAGGCCCCTGTTTCCTTCAGGCTATCAGAGTAGACAGTGGGAAGGGCCTCTAATTCCTATTGGCCACCAGTGTTCTTTCCCCATGATCCCTCCATTTTCAAAGCCCACAGTGGAGGAAACCCCTCACACTGAACCCCTCTACACTGTAAGTCTCTGTTCTCAGGAAGAACCCAGTCCTTTTCAGAGCTTACCTGATTAGGACAGTCCAACAGGATAATCCCCATCTTCAAGTCAACTGACTGGGGACCTGAAATCTATCTGCAAAACCCCTTCACAGCAGCATCTGCATTAGTGTCAACTGAGTAACTGGGGTAATGTGAATAACCAAGGGTGGTTATTGAGGTGTCATCATAGAAACAGCCTAGCATAGCATAGCTCTTCCTTTTGTGTTTAAATGGAACATACAAGTTGAAGATCAAAAAATAGATCATTGTTAATGATAATAAAATGTGTTCTTATATAGCCATGGAAATTCTTCTTAAATATTAAAAGCAAATGACATGTTTGGTATCTGATAATGAATTTAGAGCAAATGAAAAGTTCAATGATTCATCCTCTCTTGTGAAGCTGTATTAGTTATCTACTGCTGCATAACAAGTCACCTACAACTTAGCAGCTCAAATCGACAAATATTTATCATCTCCCACAGTTTCCAATGGTCAGGAATCCAGGAGCAGTTTCTCTGAGTGCTGCTGGCTCAGGGCCTCTCACAACATTGCAGTCTAGTTGTCATCCAGGACTGAATCATCTGAGGGCTCAAATGGGGCGGGGGATTCACAAGACACAAAAATCTCTCATGTGGCTGTTGGAAGAGGCTTCAGCTTCTCATTGTTTGATCCCAGGACACCTCACTTCCTAGTCACATAGACCTTTCCACAGGCCTCCTTATGATACAGCAGCCGGAGTCCCCCAGGGCTTATGATCCCAGATAAAGAGAGAACCAAAGTAGAAGCTGCAGTGAGTCTTTTTTTTTTTTTTTTTTGAGATGGACTGTCAACCTGTTGCCCAGGCTGGAGTGCAGTGGCTCGATCTTGGCTCACTGCAACCTCCGTCTTCAGGGTTCAAGCGATTCTCCTGTGTCAGCCTCCCAAGTAGCTGGGATTACAGACATATGCCACCACACCTGGCTAATTTTTTCTATTTTTAGCAGAAATGGAGTTTCACCATTTTGGGCAGGCTCGTCTTGAGCTCCTGACCTCATGGCACACCTCAGCCTCCCAAAGTGGTGGGATTACAGGCATGAGTCACCGTGCCCGGCCTAGTGAGTCTTATGTTCTACACCCAGTGTCACAAACTCTTATGTCAGCATTACTCTATCATTTAGAAGTGAGTCGAGTCATTAAGTCCAGGCCATACTCACAGGGAGGGAATGAAGCTGCACCTCTGGAAAGGAGGAGTATCAAAGAATTCATATACACGTTAAAAACAAAATAACATTATTGTTTCAGGATTTTGTAAATCAAATACTTCTTGTATTGGACTAATTTTCCTTAATACATTAAAATTCTCTTTACTAAAGTAATGAGTAAAAATTTGAGACAGAGAAGGGAGATACAAAAATATCTCAGTTTTTTTTTTTTTTGCAAATGCCTTTAATATTAATGTTCTCTTTGATAAGTTGCAACAAAGTTGAGAAAATACAGTAGCTAGATCAAAGAATCCCAAGACTTCGGTGCCATACAATGATGCCTTTATAATCATAAACTACCTTTATTTTTCCTCAGAAGTTTCTCATTCAGTTCAAAAATGCCAATTTTCTTACTCAAGCATCTACAAAAATATTTGCCTAATCAGGGTGCTTTGCAGTTAGACAAGTTTGAATCTCACATCTCTGTCTGTACAACTAGCTTAGCATCATGACAATGATTTGGTTTGATGTGGTAGGCAGAAATGGTTAACTCCAATTTAGGAGCAAGATTTTTCAATAATTGGTTATTCAGTGGGCATCCTATGATCAGTTTAAGATCTTTAGATGTGTAGAAGTGATTTGGACTCCAGTATGATTATGAAAAACACTGTTATTTTGTGCTTCTAACATTGCTTTAAAAGCAGCTCTTTCGTGTTTTCCATTCTTATTGCTATTTCATCACTAGTTATTCCTTTATGTCTTTTCATTTAATTTGTTTTGCTGAACAATGCCTTTTTTCTATTCTGTAAAAGTTTAATTCACTTGTATATGTGGTAAAATATGAGCAACATTCAAAATCTGAAATTCTTTGCAAGATAAAATTGCTTTGCACATCTGAGTGAACATTGTATACCAGAAAATGTAGAGAGCTGCAAATTAGCCAAGGATCAAATGACCTATTTCTAACCAAGGCTATTTTTCATGGCATCCTGGTCCTCTCTGTCACATGGCTCTTTACAATTGGCTGTGGCTTTGCTTTACCATGAGTAGTTATCACTAAGGATCCTTGCGATGAATTTCAGTATTTTCTTTCCTCTTTCATTTGCAACTAATCAATCAGGAATGGCACACAAGGTGAATTTTGAAAAATGACACCTGAAAGATTTGTGGGCCAGGAGCGGTGGCTCATGCTTGTAATCTCAGCACTTTGGGAGGCTGAAGTGGGCAGATCACTTGAGGTCAGGAATTCGAGACCAGCCTGGTCAACATGGTGAAACCCAGTCTCTACTAAAAATACACGAATTAGCTGGGTGTCGTCGTGGGTGCCTGTAATGCTAGCTACTCGGGAGGCTGAGGCAGGAGAATCACTTAAACCCAGGAGGCAGAATTTGCAATGAGCCGAGATCACACCACTGCACTCCAGCCTGGGTAATGAGAGCGAGACTCTTTCTCAGAAATAAATAAATAAATAAATAAATAAATATTTATGATCAAGTAACTACCTGGACATCCCCTCCTAGCATAAGAAAGAGAACCTATGAAGCCACTCTAGGCTGTTGTCCAATCATATCCCCTGAAAGGAACCTCTGTCTTGAGTCTTGTCTTTACCATTCCTTTGTATTGTCTCTAATGATTTTTACAGTAAATACATATGTACCCAAATCACAGTTTGACCTATTTTTTAAACTTCCCCATAAAGAGAACTCACACTATGTGATGCGTGATGCGTGTTATGTGTAGGAGAGTTATCTCTGATGTGGGAGGGTGCTGTTCATTCATTTTTACTGCTAAAGTTTTACTTTTTATGAATATACCACAAGTTTGTTAATTCCCATTGATGTATATGTGATTGTTTCCAGTTTTTGCCATAAACATTGGTGTACACGTCTCCTGGACACATAGCCAAGAATGTCCCCAGAGTGTATGATCAGGAGGCAGACGGTGGGATTATACGGTGTATGGATGTTAATCATACTAGATAAGGCTAATTTGATTTCCCAAGTGCTTGTACCGAGAATGGGAAAGAGCTCATGTTGTTCATGTGTTCTGAAAACATTCAGTTGAAGGTGGAGATTAAATGTTAAAAGCCACTGTCTTGGCTACAGAATCACCCTGGGCATTTTTTCATATTCTATTAATAACTTCCTCTTCTTTACTTTTATTCTATAATTTATGGTAATATACTTTTAGCATAAGATTCAAATAATGCTTCCTTTTAATCTAACCACGTAGGGGTTTATGAACAAATGGAGGGAGGGAGAAAGCTCTGAGGGAGGAAAGGAGGAAAGAAGGAAGGAAGGACAGAGAAAGACAAAATAAGAATTTTCAAAAAAGAATAGGAGGAAAGGATTGGAAACAGCAAGTATGACTAACGTTATTAAAATGCAAGGGATTAAAAGAGATGTAGATAATATCCATGGAATAATACAAACTTAAAGCCTTAATAGTTATTAACTGCTGTGTCCCAAACTACCTCAAAATTCAGTGGCTTAATACAATAAATATCTGTGAACTCAAAGAGATACTACAAACATAAACAAAATGGATTCTATGGGGGAGACGGAGGTTGGATACAGATAAAGATTTTATAGGTTGAAATAAGTAAGAGTTATTGCTGTGAAGATGAAAGTGATTTTTAGTCCAAGTCCTTCAAGGAGGAGATGCCAAGATGAGCTTCAAGTCTGCGGAATTTTATGAGGGGACACACCTGTAAGGGAATATGGGAAGCGAGCCAGAAATCCCTGGAAAAAGCGGCAGACCAAGATGCAAGTGTGCCCCCAAGTGCTGGACAGGAGAGACTGTTTGTTCGATGCATCCTAGAGCACAGGCCGTCTAAGGAGAAGTGAACAAGGCCGTGGAGGAGTCCTGGAGCCACAGTTCACCACCAGAGTTGTCCCCTGTCTCCCAGTAATGGCCTGCCTTAGTGTGCCTGCTGTGACCGGTCACTGGCTGGGAACCGCTCATGGGAAGCAGGGATTCTGCACTAATCCTGCTGAGGATGTCAGAGCACAGGAGCGGAGCCTTGGGAGATTACCCAGGAGTATCACTCAGTCCTTCCTTCTTGAGTGTTCTGGGCTCTTGAATATCAAACCTTTTCAGGGTCAGTTGCTGTATGATTCTGCTCACACTTAACAATAGGACAAGGGGAGCAAGGAGATCCCTGTGTGGATTTCTTATGTCCACACACACTTCTCCTGCCCTGCTTGTGTGATAGCAGCCCTGCCTCCTCCTCTTCTCACCTGCTTGTGTCTGGACACATACTATTCGAACATCCCTGAGGACAACCATAATGTGTAGTTCCATGTACTCTCATTTGTCTCCTTGCCAGGGTGCCCCCTTTGGGAAACCAGGACCTCCTTCCCTACATAGTCCAGATTTTGGAGATGAGAAGTGCAAGATCACCCTAAGAGTGAATATAAGGGATGAGACATGGAGCCACACCTGTTTCAACTTCTTGGTTTTTGGACCCACGTGTTCTTCCTTCTGTAAACGCAGCACCGTAGAGACGTCTTTGATTTAATACGCGCAGCACATCCTGAAAGCTGGCCCCCGTTCCTCAGAGGGTTTCATCCAAGCTGGTACTAAGTTGTGTCTGTGGAGACTTGTCCATGACTCTGTGTGGCTGGCAGCCCCTGGGAGGTGCAAGTGGTGATATGACCAGGGGATCCCATGGTCGTGGCCCACACTTCATCCCCTTCCCTCTGAGGTATGTCCCGCAGGCAAATAATGTACTGAAATTGTGAGTCAGTGGATCAGAACTGTCTACAGTGATGCTGGCTGAAGGTCTGAGAGCAGAGAGAAAAACCACACCACATTGAATATGTACCTTTCCCTGTGAGGATGAACCCCTGGCCCTTCCAGGATGGATGGGGCTCAAGCTATTCAACTTGTCACTTAGGGGCTAGTCAGTTACCTGAAGAAATAGTGCCCTCTCGGTGCCCATCATTGCTCTGGAATGCTCATCAGCAGAGTATTCAGAGGAAGCAGCAGCTGGATGGGCCTTGGTAGCGGGGAGTCAGTGCTGTTGGACCCATTTGTAGCCTCATCCCTGCCACTGTGGTTGCTCCACTCATGGGTCTTTCCTGTCAGGCCTGGGTTGATCCGTGATGCCGGCTGGCTAACTTCAATTTATCTTCAATTTGTTTGGTGATTCAGGGCCACATCAGGACTGGTGTTAACATGGAACTGAGGGTGTGGGTGTTAACATGGAATTGAGGCTCAACCCACATGGACCATTTTCATCTCATGATAGATGCCACTGGGCCTATCCAGTCTGTGATTCTGTGGGTCACATAGAAGCCAATACATTTGGGCACTTGGAATCATATTGTTGCTTGGTGTCCCATGATCAAGCGTTCTCTTATTAGGGCCAGTAAGATGAAAAAAGTTGCCTCTAACAGGGAGCATATTTCTCTGCTGTGGATTCCATGGCCTTACTCCAGATCCCAGGCCCTGCATTCTGACTCTCCCACTGATGCTTGGTTCAGCTCCATCCTGCATCTTTCCCCACACTGCCATCTCCAGCACCAGGGGTCTGAGGGATGGTGACTGGCTGCACCACAGCCTGGGTCTGCTGCAGTGTCCTTTCCTGACCAGGCCCCACTCAAAACTGGCCTCCTCCTATATCACCCAGAGTGTGGGCCAAAGCAATATACTTAGATGTGGAATGTGGCATTGCCAGAACCCAGCGAGGCTCACCAGGCAGTGTGCTTCCTTCCTTCTAGTGAGGATGCAAGATACAAGTGTGTCTTTTACTTTGGAGGGGAGAGCCCTGCATGCCTGTAACCACTGGACACATCACACCTCACTGCAGTGGCCACCCCTGAAGCTCTGTGAGGTTAATCTTCACCTTCTGTAGTGCAAGTTTTGCCAAGGAATTCATCATACTTTCCTCCTCTTGCTCATCCTTCCTGATCTATGTGATACTGCCAATGAGATGAAGAGATTTAGTATTCTGTGATATGTCTGATTTGTCCAGATCTCTTAAGGCGATTTTTATAGAAGGTTCAGGAGTTAAGGTAGCCCTGAGGGAAGCTATAAATAAATGTATTATAAATTCCATGTGAATGTGAATCATTCCATATCCATTTTCTTAATGAAATGGGAAGGAATGCAATCACCAAATTCACAGCTGCTTGCTATGTGCCTCAGGTCTTATTAATCTCCCCAAGCAGTGATATCCAGCCAGCATGGCAACTGCAATCAGGACTCCTACTTGGTCAAGTCTGGAGGAATTCCATTCATTCTTTATTCATATCAGGCTTCTTCAGGGACAGATTGCTGAATGATATGGAGGTAACAGGATCTTGGCAAGTGGCCAACACCACCCCGCATCCTTCAGCTCTCTAATGGCAATGCTACCCCTACAATACCTGTAGTACCCTCCACAAGACCCACCCTGTGACACAATATTGCTTCTGGCTTGACTGGGATGAGGGAAGTTTTAGAGGATTTCCTTTGGGCTTCAGCACAATGACAGCCCTTACTCTCCAGACTAGGGACGCAGTGTGGGGTGACCTCCAGTTGCCAGTGCATCAAGGCCAATTATGCACATGGGGAAAGGGAAGATAACTAGGACCAGGTTTATGGATCCAGTGCTCCCACTCTGGGCCATAATGTGTCCATGTTTATTCCGTGGCCTCTGTAAGCCCCACTGTGATGGGGACATGATGGTGCTGTGGGAATCAGGGCATCAATGTCCACTCACACCCAGTGTCAATACTTATCCCGTCTCCTGATTAAATGGCTACAGGCTCCTTTGGAGAAGAGCTAATGGATTTGTCCCAGCATGTACTCGACACGGTGTCCCAAGGTCCCTCCTTTTAGGAATATGGACACTTCCTCAGTCACTGGATTCTGAATCTGAAGCTTGGCCGAGGTCTAGGAATTGAGACTGGGATCATGACTTTGTATTTCGTCAAACACCCTTGGCCTTCTGCTCCTGAATTCTTGCATTCCCATCATAAATATCAAGCAGTGTCCTTCCTGGCTGCCCTTCTGTTCTGACCCTGGAACACCACTCCATTAACCTTCCCCACAACTCCTTGAAGGTTGGGCCTACTTGGCTTTACTCTGGGTTCTCACAGTAATGTGGCCTCTATTTTTGCAGATCACTGCAAAGGAGGGTTCCTAAAGCTTTCACTCCTGATCCTGAGGGAGGTGGGTGCACTCACTCCAGGTCTCAGGTCCGCCACAGATAAGCAAAAAAGTCCTCACATTCAAAACTGTCCTGGGCCACATGCAGCGTGCAAGCTGTGCAAGCTTGCATCTAGAACGCATGCACCAGAATGCCAGAAACTTTTCTGTTTTTACTTTAGTGATGCTTTCTAAATGCAAAAGCAGTCATATCCCTAGCAGACAACAAATGTCAGTTGAATGTATGATCACTGTAGTGCACCTCCCTATTCTAAAGGCAATATCTTTATTAATGTAGCCTCAGGACAAATGCCGTTTTGTGGCATCTAAAGAACAACATCCTCTCATGCAGACATCGATGCCACAGTACTTTTCTCATCAGGGCTGCTTTTGTGTCCTCCCTCCCTCCCTCCTCCCACACCAATCCTCCTGCACACTGCAGCACACAACCATATTTTTCTCCTCAGGAAAGATAATCCTAGACTTATGGGTCCAATTATCCAACCACATATGAATCTAAATTAGGCTCTGCTTTATAAAACCATGAGTTTGGATTGGAACCAGCACTGGGATGACTACAACTCAGGGCAGGAAGATAAGTAGGACAGCAGAAGAGAAGCTCCAACAAAAACTTACCTATGATGAGAAATTATGGGACCCCTCCTCTCTGCAAATTTCCAAATCTCATTCCTTTAAAGATTGGAGAAAAGATGGAAAATACAATCCAGGAAAGAGCCCTGGGAGGAGGGCAAGAGCTGAACAGGTGTGAAAATTTGTTTCTTGATACCACAAGGACCCTCGTATGTAGGGACCACCCTAGGTGACATCCAAGTCTCTGTGATCATAGGTCGTGGTGGGACAAGGTTCTACTGAAGGGCCACAGACAATGGAGCAGCAAAGATGACCCAGCCAAACACTGACCACATAAAGCCCACGGTGGCCTGAGCACCCACTGAGCACAGCCCCGTCTACTCTCCACCCCTGCAACAAATCAGCACAAGAAACACGTGGACTGTGGAAGGTTCTCATGTTTTCCATTTATTTTTTCTCTTAAATTTTAGGAATCTTCTCCTTTAATTAACCCATCTACCTTTTATGGCAAGAATTTAAAAAGTAAATTTATACTCAGATTCTAATTTCAATAGGGAAGTAAGAAGTTACAGCTCAGTCCATATAAAGTTGAGACAGGGATGGAGACATCCCAGCCCCACCTCCCTGGAACAGGAAAGATAAATGGGGAGGGAACACAGGTCGGCGTGGGGAAGAGGGTCATGGTGGACACGGGGATGGGGTGTTCTCCCCATCTACTCACATTATGCCTACAGGAACACAGACACATTCAGGTGCCTTTGCAGAAAGCAAGCCAGGGTTCTTGAAGTCGCAAAGAGAAGGCGGGAACAAATCTTGCCACTCAGTCCCACACAAGGCAGCTGTCTCACACTATAGAAAAAATATTCATGAACAAATTCACATCTGTCACAGTGAAGAGTCACACTTTAAACAGCCTATCCCATGTTCAAAACATCCAACCCAAAGAAACCCCATAGCACAGCTGCATCCACTGTTCCCCTGAACACCCCACACACATCAGGCCCCCCAGGGTGTCACCTTTACAAGCCGTGAGAGACACATCAGAACCTTGGGCACTGTCACTGCCTGGAGTAGAACAAAAACAGGACCTGGTCAGATCCCTCTGGAGATGTGGCTAGAGGAGGAACTGTGGGGCGGGTCAGCTCCCACATATGCTCCCGACCACAATATCCCAAGGATCTCAGGGATCAGCCTCCTTCCTACTTACTTGCAGCCTGAGAGTAGCTCCCTCCTTTTCTATCTGTGGGAAGAAAATGTCCTGTGAGATATCAGAAAGGAACCAGGGCCATAAGGTCCTAGAGGAATCTCCTAGTCTTGGATCCCAGAGAAGTTACCAGAAATGTGTGATTGTAGACCCAGGGCAGGATCAGGAAACATGAAGAAAGTAGGTGTGGGTCCTGGACCAACTGCCCTCCTGAGGTCGGTCCTCAGCAGGGACCTTCCCTTGTGACTTGTGACTGCTGGGATCAGGTCCCATCACCACTGAAATCGAGGTGATCTATCTGTCCTTCATTGTAACAGGTGCTTTACAAAAGAGTAGGTGCTGCCACACAGGGCCCAGGCTGGGTCGGCCCATGAGTGTGGATGGTGCTTCCCAGTAACCAGGCAGGGCACATTTCTATCTGGGGCTTGAAACTCCCAGTGGGACAAGAAATCTCAGACCCCACTCCTCACCCCTTCCTCACCTGAGCTCTTCCTCCTCCACATCACAGCAGTAACCACAGCTCCAGTGACCACAGCTCCAAGGAGAACCAGGCCAGCAATGATGCCCACGATGGAGATGGTGGACTGAGAAGACCACTCTGGGAAAATATGGGAAGGTGAGGGTCCCTGACCCCTAGGCCCCAGCCTCGACCCTGCTAAAGGTGTCCAGAGAGGCTCCTGATTTCCCTAGGAGGCATGACACCCCCATCTCCCTCCTCACCCCATCTCAGGGTAAGGGGCTCAGGCAGTCCCTGATGCTGCACATGGCAGGTGTATCTCTGCTCCTCTCCAGAAGCCCACAGTGGAGGAAACCCCTCATGCTGAATCCCTCTCACATTGTGAATCTCTATGCTCAGGAAGAAGCCGGTCGTTTCAAGGGCTCACCTGATTAGGACAGTCCAAGCAGGATAAACCCGCCTAAAGTCAACTAATTGAGGCCCTTAATTATATCTGCTAAATCTCTTCACAGCAGCACCTACATTAGAGTTGGCTGAATAACTGGAGGAAGGTGAATGACCAGGAGTTGGTTGTTGAGGCCATCGTAGAGTCAGCCTAGCAAGGGTTGGGTCTTCCTTTTGTGTTTTATTGGAACACAGTTGGAAATTGAAGTTGTAGTAAAGTGATCATTGTGAACAGTAACAAAATACATCCTCTTCAGCCATGGACATTCTCCTTACCTTTTAAAACTAAGTTACATGTTTAATGTCTTATAATTAATTTAGGCAAGGTGTGGTGGCTCATGCCTGCCATCGTAGTACTGTGAAAGGCAGAGGAAGGCAGATTTGTTGACTCCAGAAGTTCAAGATGAGCCTGGGCAACATGGCAAAACCCCCATCTCTACAAAAAAAATTAGAAAATTAGCCAGGCATGGTGGTTTATGCCTGTGGTTCCAGCTATTCAGGAGGCTGAGGTCAAAGGATCCATTGAGCCCAGGAGGTCAACACTACAGTGCATGGTGATCATGCCACTGCCCTCCAGCCTGGGTGACAGAGTGAGACCCTGTCTCAGTAATAATAATAAATAACTAAATTTAGAGCAAATGCAAATTACCATGTAATAGTACATCCTGTCTTGTGAAAATGTATTAGTTATTTACTATTTCATAACAAATTATGTAAAACTTAGCGGCTCAAAACAGCAAATATTCATCATCTCCTGCAGTTTCCAATGGTCAGGAATCCAGGAGAGGTTTCCCTGAGTGCTTCTGGCTCAGGGCCTGTCACAAGGTTGCAGTCCAGTTGTCAGTCTAGGCCTGCATCATCTAAGGGCTTCACTGAGGATTCACATGAAACATGGCTCAGTCACATGGCTGTTGGAAAAGGCCTAGTTCCTTGTTGTCTGGTCCCAGAAGTCTGCAGTTCTTAGCCACATGGACCTTCCTTCAGGGCTGCTTACAGCACAGCAGCTGGCTTCCCCCAGAGTTCATGATCCCAGAGAGAGAGAGAGAAGGGGGAAACCACAGTGTGTTTTATTTTCTACCCCCAGAGTCACAAACTGTTATGTCAGCATTACTCTATTAGTTAGAAGTTGTATTAGTCCATTCTCACACTGCTATAAAGAAATAACTGAGACTGCATAATTTATAAAAAGAAAGGAGATTTAATTGACACACTTCTGCATGGCTGAGGAGACCGTCCCAGAAAATTTACAATCATGTCAGAAGTGGAAGCAAACACATCGTTCTTCACATGGTGGCAGGAGAGAGAAATGCGGAGCAAAGCGGAGAAAAGCCCCTTATAAAACCATCAGATCTCATGAGAACTCACTCACTATCA
>NW_012101121.1:72249-75532 GCF_000951045.1 Mandrillus leucophaeus | reverse complement strand
ACCCCCATCTCCCTCCTCACCCCATCTCAGGGTAAGGGGCTCAGGCAGTCCCTGATGCTGCACATGGCAGGTGTATCTCTGCTCCTCTCCAGAAGGCACCACCACAGCTGCCCACTTCTGGAAGATTCCGTTCCCTGCAGGCCTGGTCTCCACAAGCTCCGTGTCCTGGGTCTGGTCCTCCCCATCCCGCTGCCAGGTCAGTATGATCTGGGTAGAAGGCCAGGGCCCAGCACCTCAGGGTGGCCTCGTGGTCAGAGATGGGATGGTGTCACATGTGTCTTGGTAGGGGGTCTGACGAGAAGAATCAGAAAATCCAGGCACTTTGCCTCTCTCATGGGACACTCCAGTAGCAGGCATGTGGCCCTCGTGAGAATGGACAGGACACCTGGGATGGGGAAGAGAGCACAGAAGCCAGACACCAGCCTGGTCAACGGCACCTGGGATATCTGCAGAGCCACTCCACGCACTCGCCCTCCAGGTAGGCTCTCCACTGCTCCACTGCGTCCTTGGCATCTGGGGAGAATCTGAGTCCAGGGAGGTGACTGGGGACTTTAGAAAAGGGGCCGCATCGACAATGATTGGCTTCTCTAGAAACTCGACACCCAATGGGAGTGAGAACTGAGTCTGCCTCATGAGTATCCAGGAAGAAGGATCTGACGCAGGTTGGGAGAGGAAGAGAAACGCTGTGGAGCTGGAGAATCCCTAACCCTGTACCTCCCCAGTCCATACACCGCTTGTGGGGCCTGAGATCCTGAGAGCCACGCCTGGGGCCCTGGGACTTCACCCTGACCTCGATCCTCCTGTGCCAAGCGTTCTGTCCCAATGTCTCCCTGAGTCTTGGCCCAGGAGTCTGAGAAACCAGGGAGAAACTGTGGGCATGGTCCCTGTCCCTCTCCCTTCAATTTCATCCCAGAAACCCCGTCCCAGGACTCCCTGCCTCCCACTACTTACATGTCCCCCTGAACTCTTCTAGGAGAAAACTCAACCCAGGGAGCTTGGCACCAGAGAGTGAGCCCGCCCTGGGAATGGAGATGTAGAGACAGGTTTCTTTTCTTTTTGCATTTCTTTTCTTTTCTTTTTCTTTTTCTTTTCTTTAAATCTAGAAAAGTTGTACTTGCATGCATGAGATAGAATAGAGACCAGTTTGCTCTTTGTTTATTAAATACACCGGGTAGCAGAATCTCGGTAACCCCTAAATGATCAGAAATCTAGTCGGTAAAAAATGTGTCTTTAGCCGCTTGATGTATAAACCTGTCTAAAAGCATTACAACAGCACTCACAAAGCTCCTAAGTTTCACTTTCCCAGACAATGTATCTGTGACTCCCACTTGTATTTTAAATATTTAAATATACTTTCTTTCTTTTTTTTTTTTTTTTTTTGAGACAGAGTCTCGCTCTGCTGCCCAGGCTGGAGTGCAGTGGCCGGATCTCCGCCTCCCAGATTCACGCCATTCTCCTGCCTCAGCCTCCCAAGTAGCTGGGACTACAGGCGCCCGCCACCTCGCCCAGCTAGTTTTTTGTATGTTTTAGTAGAGACGGGGTTTCACCGTGTAGGCCAGGATGGTCTCGATCTCCTGACCTCGTGATACACCCGTCTCGGCCTCCCAAAGTGCTGGGATTACAGGTTTGAGCCACCGCGCCTGGCCAACACGACGCCCGAACAGGGACATGAATAAATATACTTTCATTCCATAGCCCTGAGTTTCTGTGTGAGTCCAGGACATCTCCTCAATACAAAGTGGCCACTCTGTTACTATATGTTGCAGCCAGGAGCCAGTAGACTTTATTCACCTCAAAGTTGCAAGTGTTCACAATGCCCCTCACCAGTGCTAAATGCACTGCCTGTTTTTAGGAAGTATACACATCTAAGTGGTGGTGTGTATATTTTATAGGAACACTTAGTATTTTATAAATCTGATTAACACAAAAAACAACTAGTTTTTTGGCAGACTCATATAAGGTATTAAAGGCCAACTGCAAAGAACACCCTGCGAGACTCTGTAGACGGATGAATTAAAATCTATAAAACAATGTGTTTAAACCTCAGAATTCCGCAGCTTTTGAATTCTTCCCTCTGCTCCTTTTCCTCACCTCCTGCTTCTCCAGCCCTTCCCTCCGTCACTTTCATCCCTCAGGCCCTCCTCTCCCCTTAGTCATCACCATGCTGTCACTCCTGAACTGTGGCTCTAGCACTGACCAATTACCTGCTACATGACTCTTCTCTCCACAGTGGTCCTGATACTGTGAGTCAGCATGTGCAGCGTGTGTCATTCCTTCACCTAAAACACTCCAGCGGCTCCGTGCTGGTCTTATGAGGCTTCTAGGTTGTCAGGCACGTGAACATACGAGGGCATACCTGGTTCATCGTAGGGACTAAATTAATTTTGTTGACTGACTGAATGAAATACGAGTGTATTAAATTGCATCACAGAAAATTATAAAATGTAAAACACTGAAAAAATTTTAAAAAGATTTTATTTTATGAAACTAGTGTGCATATGAATTCATCAACTCATTCCATGAGTCTGTTGAGCCTGTGTATGAACTCTATAAGACTGGGTAACAAGTTATCACAAACATTGGCTTTAAACAACACCCATTTATTGTATTCATTGATTTATTTTTAATGACAGAGTCTCCCTCTCTCATCCAGGGTGAAGTGCAGTCACATGATCAGGGCTCACGGCAGCCTCAAACTCCTGGGCTCAAGGGATCCTCCTGCCTCAGTCTTCAGAGTAGCTAGGACTGCAGGCAATGGCCACCAGGCCCAGCTAATTAAAAAAAAAAATTGTGGAGACCAGTGTCTCACTGTATTATCCTGGCTTGTCTCAAAGTCCTGGCTGCAAGTGATCCTCCTGTGTCAGCTCCTCAAATGTTAAGATACAGGCATGCACTACCACGCCTGGCCAAACAATACCTATTTATCTGCTTATAGTTCCTTAGTCAGAAATGTGGGCATGATGTGGACAGGATCTCTATTCTGGGCTTCCCAAGCTGTGTTTTCATTTTGAATCTTACTTTAGGCTTATACAGAGGTGGCAGAATGCAGTTTCTGGCAGTTGTAAGACTGAGGTCCCTGTTCCTTCCTGGCTGTCACTGTAGAAAACGGGGAGGGCTGCGTTCAACCCTGGTGCCCACCAGCGTTCTTTCCTACACAGCCTCTTCATTTTCAAAACCCACAGTGGAGAAAACCCCTCATGCTGAATCCCTCTCACATTGTGAATCTCTATGCTCAGGAAGAAGCCGGTCGTTTCAAGGGCTCACCTGATTAGGACAGTCCAAG
>NW_012101121.1:67075-70889 GCF_000951045.1 Mandrillus leucophaeus | reverse complement strand
GAGAACAGCATGGGGGAACCATCCCCATGATCCAATCACCTCCCATGAAGTCTTTTCCCCAATAGCTGGGGATTGCAATTCCCTTGAGTGAGAATTCAAGATGAGATTTGGGTGGGAACACAGAACTGGGCCATATCAGAAGTGCATCATTAAGTCCAAGCCACACTTAAGAGAGGGAATTAAGCTACATCTCTGGAAGGGAACAGTATTAAAGGATTTGCATATATGTTAAAAACAAAATTGAAACTATTGTTTCAATATTTCGTAAATCAAAGGCTTCTTTTATCTAATTTTTTTTTAATGCTTTAAGCTTGTCTTTTAATTAAATTTAATTTTATTTCAAGTTCCCGGGTACATGTGCAGGATGTGCAGGTTTGTTACATAGGTAAACGTGTGCCATGGTGGTTTACTGCACTTATCAACCCATCACCTAGGTACTAACCCTGGTATGCATTAGCTATTTTCCCTAATGCTCCCCCCACCACTGCCCTCCCCCAACAGGCCCCAGTGTGTGCCATTCCTCTCCCTGTGTCCATGTGTTCTCATTGCTCAGCTCCCAGTTATAAGTGAGAACATTGGTGTTTGGTTGTCTGTTCCTGTGTTAGTTTGCTGAGGATAATGGCTTCCAGCTTCATCCATATCCCTACAAAGGACGCTGTCTCACTCATTTTTATGGCTGTATAATATTCCATAGTGTATACGAACCACATTTTCTTTATCCTGTCCATCACTGATGGGCATTTGGGTTGATTCCATGTCTTTGCTCTTGTGAAAAGTCCTGCAATGAACATACACATGCATGTATCTTTATAATAGAATGATCTATATTCCTTTGGGTGTATACCCTGTAATGGGATTGTTGGGCAAAATGGTATTTCTGGTTCTAAATATCTGAGGAATTGCCACACTGTCTTCCACAGTGGTCGAACCAATTTACATTTCCAACAACAGTGTAAAAGCATTGCTATTTCTCCACAACCTCACCAGCATCTGTTGCTTCTTGACTTTTTAATAATTGCCATTCTGACTGGCATGAGAAGGTATCTTATTGTGGTTTTGATTTGCATTTCTCTAATGATTAGTGATGTTGCACTTTTTAAAATATGTTTGTTGGCCTCATGTATTTCTTCTTCTGTTCATGTCCATTGTCTACTTTTCAATGAAGTTGTTTTTTCATGTAAATTTGCTGAAGTTCTTTGTAGAGTCTCAATATTAGACCTTTGTCAGATGGATAGATAGCAGAAATTTTCTACCATTCTGTAGGATGTCTGTTCATCCTGATAATAGGTTCTTTTGCTCTGCAGAAGCTCTTTTGTTTAATTAGATCCCATTTGTCAATTTTTGCTTTTGTGGCCATTGCTTTTGGTGATTTTATCATAAAATCTTTGAACATGCCTATGTCTTGAATGGAATTGCCTAGATTTTCTTCTGGGATTTTTGTAGTTTTGGGTTTTACATTTAAGTCTTCAACCCGTCTTGAGTTAATTTTTGTGTAAGGTGTAAGGAAGAAATCCAGTTTTAACTTTCTGCATATGGCTACCAGTTTTCCCAGCATGATTTATTAAATAGGGAATCCTTTCCCCATTGCTTGTTTTTGTCAGGTTTTTTGAAGGTCACATGGTTTTAGATGTGCAGCCTTACTTCTGAGTTCTCTATTCTGTTCCATTGGTCTATGTGCCTGTTTTTGTACCAATACCATGCTGTTTTGGTTACCGTAGGCTTATAGTATAGTTTTAAGTCAGGTAGCCTGATTCCTCCACTTTGTTCTTTCTGCTTAGAATTCTCCGGGCTATATGAGCTCTTTTTTGGATCCACATGAATTTTAAAATAGTGTTTTTCTAATTCTGTGATAAGCTTTTCTTTTTAAATTAATGAATAAAAATTCAAGACATCACAGAGCCTTGGGTGCTGAGGGGAAAACAGTTTGAGACAGAGAATGGAGATAAAACAGCATCTCTGAGTTTTTCTTGCAAATACCTTTAGTAATAATGTTTTCTTCAATGAGTTAACATGGTTGAGAATATAGAGTAACTAGATCAAATAGTTCCAAGACTCCAGTGCCATAAAAATAATGCCTTGAAAATAAGTCTTTGTTTTGTCTAAGATGTCTCAAATTTAGTGAAGGTATGCCCCTAGCGCCAACTTTATTACTGAATTATCATCTTTTAAAAAATGTTTGCCTACACTTAAGAAAAAAAAAAACAAAAAAACAGCACTGCTCTCTCTATGGAGTAGCCCTTCTTTTGTTTCTTTACTTCTCTAATAAACTTGCTTTCACTTAGAAGACAATTGCCTAATTAGATTGCTCTTCATTTACAAAAATGTGAATTTCATACTTCAGTCAACGCATCTAGATGCCAATAACTTTGGTTTGATGCAGTAGCCGGAAGTGGTTAACTCAAATTGAGAAATAAGTTTTTGCAAAAACTGGCTGTTCAGTGGGCATTCTATAATAAACTTAATATCTTTCTTTCTGCTATGAATGAGATGTGATAGAAGTGATTTGGACACCACTATGATTGTAAACGGCACTGCTATTATGTGTTTCTGAAGTTTTTTTTTCCAGTCCTATTTTGTTTTCCATTCATATTTGCTATTCCATCACTGGCTATTCCTTCTACTCTTTTTAATTTCATTTATTTTGATCAATAATATGCATTTCCAACTCTGTAAAAGTTTATTTCAGTTGTATGTGTGGTAAAATGTAACATCAAATCCTTTGCAAGATGGAATTACCTTGCACATCAAATTGAAGATTGTATACTTGAAAATCTAGAGAGATGCCAGTGACCAAGGGTTAAATGACCTATTTTTAACCAAGGCCATTTTCATGGCATCCTGGTCCTCTCTGTCACATGGCTCCTTACAATTCTCTGTGGTTTTCTTCCAAATGCAAGTGGTTCTTGCTAAGGATCCTTGCAATAAACTTTGGTATTCTTTTCTCTTTCATTTTTATAAAATGATTGGGGCCATTAGCCACTTGATAGGCAATGCTCTCCTAGTCAGTCTGCCTGTCTGCCTGGTTCCCTCTAAGGGTTTGTGGCTTGGCTGGGTTCACCAGCGCCGGCCCCAGCAAGAACAGGGAGAAGTGACTGGGCAAATTCCCCAACAGCAGTGGGATCCCTACACATGAAATGGGGCAAAACCATCATTCTAGTGCCTCCCATACCTGAGACTTCTTGCACATCACAGGTCCCAGGACCAGAGCAGGAAGTAGCTCTGAGTCAGAAATGGCTTCCATGATGGTTAGGATGAGCTGGGAAGGGGGTTCTGAGAAGGGAATGAAAGGGGTCTCAACCTGCAGGTCAAAACTTTGAGCCTGTCACAGGGTCCAGAACAGCTCCTGCTTGCCAATTCTGTGAAGGAGTTTCCACCTTACACCCGTTTTTACCCACTTCAGCATAAAAGGCCTGAGCAGCCCCTCACGCTACACACACACAGGGATTCCTGCTTGTCCCCAGAAGGCACCACCACAGCTGCCCACTTCTTGAAGGTCCTATTGCCCTGAGGCCTGGGGTCTCCATGCTGTGCGTCCTGGGTGTGGTCCGCCCTCTCACAGTCAAATCAATGTGATCTCTGCTGGGTAGAATCCCTTGGCCTGGCACCTCAAGGTGACCTTCCCATTAGGTCCTGAGTGATGGGTCACAAGTGCTGATGGCTGATCTGAGGAGAGTCTCAGAGGTGGAAAAAATTTAATGAGAATCCCAGCTCTCGGCCTCCTTGTTAGGGTCGAGAAGAAATTTCAAAATTAAAAATAGGTCCAGGAAGGCCGGGCGCGGTGGCTCAAGCCTGTAATCTCAGCACTTTGGGAGGC
>NW_012101121.1:56553-66844 GCF_000951045.1 Mandrillus leucophaeus | reverse complement strand
AAAAAAAAAAAAAAAAAAAATAGGTGCAGGATAAGCGATTGTCCTAATATCTAGTGCGCTTTTTCTACACATGTGTCTCATTGTCTGGGAAGCCACTATTATGCTTCTAACGTTGGTGATATTATTTTTCGGTTTTAAAATTTCTGGGTTTTTTTTTTTTCTAATTTACTTGCAGATTTTACAACCTTCTGACAGTCACCAGCTATTACGTTGTGATATTAGAAACTAGCAATCGTTTATGGTACTTTCATGCATTGTGTCTCTGCTGATTCGCTTTCCTGGTATTTTATCTTCTGGTTGTGTTAAAGGTAATCTCTAATTGTTGGGCACAGAAGACCAGGGAAGAGAAAGATCCCCCGGTGAAGTACACCACTACTGACAAACACATCACTGTTGACAAGGGGAACTGCTGTCCTTTCCTAGTTACCTCCCTGCACTCCTTCTCCCTGTCCCTTCTCCCGACCCACCCTCAGAACAGTCTCAGGAGCCTGGGCACAATCCCCAGATCCACAATAGAAATGCTGAGGAGGAGGAGGAAGCGGCACGATTCGGGCCTCCTTCCTTCCTACAGGGACGCCTCCAGGTCACACAATTCCAGCTTCAGGAGGTCCTGACACGCGGCCCCGAGGACTACAGTATCTTCCAGCAGCATCCTCCCTTTGCCATGCTCCGGGCTTCTGCGCCTAGTGTAGTGACCCATTACGGGTTCCCTTGCAGCCTCCGTGATCCAGAACCTCTCCCAGGTGCGCTTGATCCTCTGAGCCGCGGATCGCGCCGCTGTCCAGGTCTTTACGTCCTGCTTCAGGGACATGAACTATTATTTCCTGTCCTAGGCGGGCTGAAAGTGTCCTCCAAGAAAGTTCCCAACTGGTGCCAGCACGCAGCGGCGCAACAACTGCAGGTGTGGGACCCTGAACCTCTCCCGGTGTCGGCCCCAGAAAGGGCCAGAATCCCCGCTTCGCCCCGCCCACGCCAGCTCCTCCCTCCCACTGTGATTAGTCACAGCAGAAGTCAGTCACCATCCAAATGAAGGAGAGACCTGGAGCAAAACATCCCTAGCGCTTCCCTACCGGTGGGGGGTCAACTGAGGGCCCGCACCCCCACGCCTGGGAGACCCTGATCCGTTTGCCAGTGTAGGGTGGGAGGGACACCTGTGCCCGGAGCCTGACGTCACTCACCCGCTGGCCCGGGTGGTTGTGCCGGCTCAGGAACCTCAGGCCACTCAGTAATACATTCGTCGCGGTCATCGAGAACTTTCTTCAGGGCGTCCACAATCCTGTCCTATCTTCTCCACCCGCGGCGCCGGCGGCTTCATTCTCTGCTCCTCGCCACGGCTGTAGAAGCGCAGGAACCGCGTGTTGCCCACGAAGGCGCCGCTGAGGAGCCCAGGGCGCGCGTAGTGGAGGCGGAGCCCGGCCTCCAACTACTCAGGACTGCGGGCCTGGGCCCCGGGGACCTGCATTTTGGGGGTGGGAGAGGCCCAGGGAACCTGGGGCCCCGCCCCGCTCCCCTCGGGTCCCAATCTGCCCACTGTCTCCGGGACATGCTCCCTCTGCCTCCCCGCCGGGACCCAGCCTCCCGGGCTCCCTCCCACGTCCCGCCCGTCCCGTCCCCCGGAGCCGCTCGTCTGGGAGTTTCTTACTGTGTGTGGGGACCTGGGGAGAGGACAGAGGGGCAGGGACCAAGGAAGGGTGGCCTGGGACGGCGGCATTTGGAAATAAGACCTCAGAAGTCTGCAGACCCCAGCCAGGGGCGGAGGCGCCCCGGCAAGAGCTGCTGAGTCCTGCAGGCCGCCCTTTACCTCCTTCCTCCCCGGCCCAGTTCATCCTCATTCTCTCCTCAACAGCCCAGGTCTCCCCAAGGTCAGGGCCCACAGAGTAGCAGAGTGGGGCTTCCAGGATGCGGGATCCGGCTTCTCTGGGTATCTTGGATCCAGGGAGAATCCCGAAGATCTCCCACTTTACGAATCCCATTCTCCACTCACTCTGATGGCTTCTCTAGACCCCAGTGGAAACCAGATACGACACCCTCATCAGTCCTGGGGGAAAAACAAGAGTAAAGTATGAGAGGTGGCCATGAGGTCAGAAAAACTCCTACAGAATTCTCAGGCGAGGAAACTCTTCAGAGCTGGGTCCTTGGCTTAGTTTGTCTTCCCTGCCCAGCCACCTGTACCAGAGCCGGAAACGCCCAGGTTTAAGCCAGAGACTTTGGATACTGTCCTTGATGGTGACATCATTTTTGTCTTCTCTCCTGGAAGGGGAGCCCCAGAACCATCAGAGTGATCCTGTCTGCCCACTCTTTTTATTCTTCTGTCTCTCCAATCTCTCTCCCTGAGCTGGAATCTCCACCCACCCTCACATCCTGGACAGTGAAGAGATGAGCGAGCATGACCCTGGGTCAGGATTGGCTGCATGCAAACCCAGCTCCACCACGATTTGTGTGCAACCTTCATTACTATTGTATCACCTGAAAACGGACAATTTTGCAGGTACACCCCATAAAGGTGTTGTGAGAATTAAATGAATTCATATTTTTAAAGTGCTAAGGACACAAATTAACACATAGCACCATGACAGTGTATGATATTATCACTGTTGCTATTTCTTTCCTTTTGTTTTAATTTTGATATGGACTTTTGCCCTTGTCGCCCAGACTGGAGTGCAGTGGCACCATCTTGGCTCAATGCAACCTCCACCTCCCGGGTTCAAGCGATTCTTCTGCCTCAGCATCCGGAGTAGCTGGGATTACAGGAGCCTGCTACCACACCTGGCTCATTTTTTGGATTTTTTTTTTTTTTTTAAGTAGAAACAGGATTCGCCATGTTGGGCAGGCTCATCTTGAACTCCTGACCTCAGGTGATCCACCCTCCTCGGTCTTCCCAAATGCTGGGATTACAGGTGTGAGCCACCGTGCCCAGCTGTGATTGCTATTTCTTTCATCCTTTTTGCCTGAGCCTCTTCTCTTCCCTCTGGGTTCCCAGGGAAATTCTCTGTTGGAAGATTATGTCGGCAAGAGGTCTCCACCTGGGAAATGCTGGCCTGTGGTGGGATCTTCCTTTTATTAAATGGAATGATTGTTGGTGAATTGACAGCTAGTGAGCCACTTACAGTACAATTCATGTAAAAAAGACCACATACCTAGGATTAACTCCATTTTCATAAAGACACATCTCACACATTGTAAGTCCAATGTGATTTGTGAGGAGATTGGTTTGATTGGGTCATGGGAATACCACTCTACTTTCTTTGAGAGAGTTTTGCAACACATTTCAAATCTTTGCTTCTCATTTCACACTATCTGGCTCACGAGTGAAGGTGATGAGAAGTGTCCTCGTACTATGATCCCCGGTTTGACTATCAGAATCATAGTCATATATTACACATAGAGATTATTTTCTTAGAATATATAATTTATTTATATATATATTATACTAAGGGTATATATAGAGATATTATTACAGTGCTTAAGTGGCTACTTGTATCTACGCATTTTCTCTCTTGGTACATGACATTAACATATAGAATTGTACACTGTACTTTGGTTTCCAGCAATTGCTGATTAGGTCATTTGGACCAGCTCTCCCATTGAGTACCACTGGAAAAGTGGGAGGAAAATACATATTTGAAAAGTCTGCTTGAATTTACAGATGGGCTAGCAAAGCAGTGAAGATTTGCCAGTTCAGGAACCAGGAAGAGGCAGAAATCCAGAAGAGCACCTTGAGCTGTGGGGCTGCTTCTGTGGACCAGATGCAGTGACACCTGCCTCCCAGGCAAGAAGGCAGCTTTTGGCATTCAGAACTAAAGTGTCCCACTATTTAGAAGGTCTCGTGGTCTCTCTAGAATTCAGTGCTCATTGGCCAAGGCTAAGATGTTCACGCTCATTTGTTGGAGGAGCCAAGCTTCGGGTTTGACTGCCTTTGGGGCATTTCATGCTAGAAAAACCCCAACATGTATAGATAAATGGTGTAGAGGACACCAGCCACTAGAGCTCTGCCTAGTGGTCTCCCCTGACTTCCACTGGGAGACAACATGGCCATTTCACTAAATTCCTGAGGACATGGCCAACATACTATGAGAACACTGGGAGGTACCTTGGACAGAGTTCCAGGCAGTTACAGTTTTTGGGTTTCTGTGTCCTTTACCTTCATCTCAACCAGAGAGCATTTCTGGAGGCTGAAGAATGAAAGACTTTAAATATCAGAGGTGACTCTAGGACCATTGATCCATTGTGGTCAAGAGGCTGGAGCCATGTGGCCCAGCAGTAATGAAGTCTATGAGTCTTTGGTCACCCCAAGGCTCTCTCCCATTAGGAGTTGCTTATCACTGCTATCAGGGACCCCGGTAGCTGCACAAGGCATTTTTTTTGTCATTTCTGATGAGAACTTGGAGAGGTCCCAGAGCATATAGACCTTGATTAAAATAGGGTCAGAGTAGAGTCAGGTAAAACTCTGCAATGATTCAGAGGTACCTAAGTATAAAATAAAATTTCAACTCAGAGCTTCCATTAGAGCATCAGGCTCAGTAGCTCCTGTGTTTGCACTGTGAGAACTGGGGCTTGATGAGAACAGAAATAGTTACATGTGCAGAAAAGCATATGTAGTTAGAAAACTGGGTCATGATTCAAGGCGTGGGAGGGCCATTGTCTTTACCATGGTAGAAAGTGGGGCTTTCTGTCATCTTGGTTCTGATAGGCCAAGTGCAGAAGATTAACCTTCCTGATTTCAGCTGAGTGACTGATAATAGAAGCTGGAATTAAGAGAATCAGTGGGAGCCTCTCTCCCTCCATCCCCCAGCCCAGTAAATATAAGCGAAGGACTTGGGGCTCTGGCAATTTATTTTCATTGTGCGTTCTCCTTCTCTGGCTCAAAAGAGAACCACATGTATCAGAAAACAAGGGCTACAATTCTCATAGAACCCAGAAATTGGACTAGAGGCCTGGAATGTCATGTGCCCATCATTGCTCCACCACCCAGGTGCTGTGTGACCTCAGGAGAAGCTCTCTGCTCCTGGGACCTCTTTGATTCATCTGTGAATCATGGACAAACACCTCCAGTCTAGCAACGTTACTGAAATACAGGGAGGAACAAGTGATCAATGGGTAGGAAAAAAGCAAAGTGATAACATTTACTCCTAGACAAAACGTTTTAGGAAAACGTATCTTAAAAATAGGAGAAAAACATATAGTACCTACGATCCCCTGCCAGAAAAGCCTCTTTATTTAGTAATTGTGATTGTTCATCATCTTTCTATAAAATTTGGGCAAAACTACCTCCTTCAATATCTCAAATAAATTAAATACAGTTGTGATTCTATGTCAGTTTAGGTCTACAACTTTTGCTTTGTGTGAAACCGAAAGGCGATGGGCACATCTTCATTTTTCTATGGTGGCCAGGGGACATTCAGAGACTTGGAAATGACCCTATATCATCCATTTTCATTTGACTTATTCTATCCTTTGGAATTCCAGGTAATTCATACTCCTAAAAAAATCTCATGTTCATACATAGGAGAAGGTAGAAAAGGTAATATTTCTGTTTTAATTTGCTAGAGCTGCCATAACAAAGTACCAAAGGCTGGGTGACTTAGATAATAAATATGTATCATCTCACAGTCACAGTTCTAGAGGCTACAGGTGCAAGGTCAAGGTGCTGCAGGGTTGATTTGTTCTGAGCCCTCTCTCCTTGGCTTGTTGATGGCCACTTCTTCTGTTTTCTCAACATAGGACTTCAACATATGGATTTTGGTGGCATAGTGTAGCAGGACAAGCTGGAGACAAAACTCCTCAGACACCAGATTAAAGAAGGAAGAGGTTTATTCGGCCAGGAGCATCACCAGACTTGTGTCTTAGGAGCTGAGCTCCCTGAAAAAGAAATTCTTGGCCTTTTTAAAGGCTTACAACTCTAAGGGGTTCACGTGAAAAGATCATGATAAATCAAGCAAGTGTGGGAAATGTGACTGGGGGGGCTACATGCATCAGCTAACAGAACAGAAAGTTTTGCAATGCTTTTTCATAACAAAGCCTGGAATTTACAGATAACCAAGTAGTTTAGGTCAGGGGTTGATGTTATTATTATTACTTTTTTTTTGAGACGGAGTCTTGCTCTGTTGCCCATGCTGGAGTGCAGTGGTGCAATCTTGGCTCACTGCAAGCTCCACCTCCTGGGTTCATGGCATTCTCCTGCCTCAGCCTCCCCAGTAGCTGGGACTACAGGCGCCTGCCACCAAGCCTAGCTAATTTTTTGTATTTTTAATAGAGATGGGGTTTCACTGTGTTAGCTAGGATGGTCTCGATCTCCTGACTTCGTGATCCACCCACCTCAGCCTCCCAAAGTGCTGGGATTACAGGCGTGAGCCACTGTGCCCGGCCTATTATTACTTTTTTAACTCCTAGGGCCGGGTGGTGGTGCCAAGGTTGTCTGGCTATACATCTTACTTCTGTTTCTTTCCCAACTTTTTGCTTTCTCCCTTTTCTCCTGTCTTATACACTAGGCAAGATGAGGGGAGGAGGGCAGCAGGAGTAGTAGTGGTCTCCTTCCTTAATGGGAACACAATTCTTCTTGTAACTGTCTGGATCATCTTTGGCAGTGGATATTCTAAGAAATTAAAGAGAGTAAAAGACAGTACATCCCTATGGCTGAATTCTTTCTCTTGGTTTTCTGAAATTTTGATCTTGCAATACGAACAGACAAGAAAGAGAACCAAAGTTTAGTTCTTCATGGAAGGTGAACCCTCCTCCCTAAGTCTTGGTCATCCCAGACACTAAGACGTGGTGCTGTGCAGTTCTCCAAAGTCCAACTCACTCCAGTGATTCTGTTTCTGTCTTTTTAACTGGGAAGAGGATTCTCTCTCAGGAGAGCTACCTCTTCTGATGCTATATGGACTTTATTCTCCTTAAACATACAGAATGAAAAAGATGTTAATAGAAAGGAAAATATTTGCCAAATTTTTATCATGCTCATAATTTTTGTACCTTTTAAAATGCCCCATATTGTGTTGTTTATTTTTAAAATATTTTTAAATTGGTGCATAATATTTGTACATATTTATGGGATACATGTGATGTTTTGATACATGCATAGAATGTATGTATAATAAGTCAGGATATTTAGGATATCCAGCACCTCAAGCATTTATCATTTCTTTGTGTTGAGAACATTTTAAATCCACTCTTATAGCTATATTGAAATATATATTTTTGTAACTTTAGTCAGTCTGCTGTGCTATCAAATATTAGAACTTATTTTCTCTAATAACTGAACATTTGGATCCATTAACCTGCCTTTCTGTATTTTCCTATCCATACATTCTTTCCAGATTCTGGTAACTGTTATACTACTCTCTTGACTTCCCTGAAATTAACCATTTTGGCTGGCACATATGAGTGACAACACGTGATATCTGCCTTTCCTTGCTTGGCTTATTTCACCTAACGTAATGGCCTTTGGTTCCATCCATGTCCCTGCAACTGACCGGATTTCATTCTTTTTTATGGCTGAATTGCATTCCATTGTGCATATATACCACTATTTATTCAGTCACCCATTGATGGATTCATCTATTGATTTCATATCTTTGCTACTGTGAACAGTGCCTCAATAAACCCGAGAATGCAGGTACTCTTTTGATATGATTTCTTTTCCTTTGTATAAATACGCAGGAGTAGAGTTGTTGGATCAGCCAGTAGTTCTATTTTTAATTTTTTGAGAAGTTACTATACTGTTTTCTATAATTGCTGTATTTACTTTCCCACCAACAGTGTACAACAGTTCTGGTTTCTCCACATGCTCGACAGTATCTATTATTTTTTATTTCCCAACAATAACCATTCTAACTAGGATAAGATGACATTTGACTGTAGTTTTGGTTTGCATTTCCTGCTATTTAATAATGTTGAGTGCTTTTCACATACCTGTTGGCCATTTGTATGTCTCCTTTTGAGAAACATCTATTCAGATCCTTTGTCCACTTTTTAATTGGATTATTTGTGTTTTTACTGCTGAGTTTTTGAGTTTCTTATATATTGTAGATATTAGTTCCTTGTAGGATGAATACATAGCAAATATTTTCTCATTCAACAGGTTGTCTTTTAATTCTGTTGATTGTTTCATTCGCTGTGTTGAAGCTATTTAGCTTAATGTAGTCTCATTTGTCTATTTTTATTTTTGTTGCCTGTGCTTTTGTGGTCTTAACCATAAAATTTTTGCCTAGACCCATGTCTAGAGTGTTTCCTGTACGCATTATTGTAGTCATTTTATAGTTTTAGGACCTGCATTTAAACCTTTAATCCATTTTGAGTTGATTTTTGTATATGGTGAGAGACAGGAGTCTAGTGGTATTCCTCTGCATCTGGTAGCATTTTCTCAGCTCCATTTATTTAAGAGACTTATTCTTTCCCCGTTGTATATTCTCTGTTCCTTTGCCAAAAATGAGTTGGCTATCAATACATGGATTTATATGTGAGTTCTCTTTTGTGTTCCATTGATTTAGGTGTCTAGTTTTATGCCAGTACCATACTGATTTGGTTACTCTAACCTTATAGTATATTTTGAATTCAGGTAGCATCATGCCTTTAGCTTTGTTCCTCTTGTTTACAATTGCTTTGGCTATTTGGGTTATTTTATGGTTCCATATGAATTTCATATTTTTTCTACATCTGTGAAGAATGATATTGGTATTTTGATAAGTATTGAATTGAATCTGTAAATTGCTTTGGGTAGTATGAATATTTTAACGATATTAATTCTTCCAATTTATGTGCATGAAATATGTTTCTTTTTTTTTCCCTTTAGAGACAGGGTCTCACTATGCTTCCCAGGCCTTGAATTCCTGGGCTCAAACAATTCTCCTGTCTCATCCTCCCAAAGTCCCAGGATTACAGATGTGTGTCACCATGCCTGGTTCTTTCAGTTTTGTGTACTCTTCAATTTCCTTCCTTGGTGCTTTATAGTTTTTGTTTTACTTCCTGAGATAAGTTGATTTTTAGGTATTTTATCTTCTTTGTGATTTGTAAATGGTATTGCTTTCTTGATTTTTTTTTTCAGATTGTATAGTGCTGGTATATATAAATGCTATGAAAGTTTGCACATTAATTTTGTATCCTGAGATTTTATTGAATTTGTTTATTAGTTCTAACTATTTATTTGGTGGAATCTTTCATTTTTTCTAAGTAAAAGATCATGTCACTTGCGAATAAGGCTAAGTTGGCTTTCTCCTATCTGACTTGGATGCCCTTTATTTCCTCACTTGCCTGATTGCTCTGGCTAGGACTTCTAGTACTGGATAGAATAAAAGTGGTGAAAGTGGGAATCTGTGCCTCCTTCCAGATCTTACAGAGGAGGCTATAAACTTGTCTCCATTCACTATACTGTTAGCTGTGTGTTTTTTATATATGGACATATCATGGTGTATTATCCTTTTGGTGCGCTGTTGGATTTGGTTGCTAATATTTTTAATTATTATTTTTATCACTAACATAATTTTTATTATAAGCATTTTAAACTTATAAAATTTACATTTACCAAAATAAGCAAATCTTCATCAACTTTATCAATGAATTTTGACAAATACAGCCATATCACTCTTGCCACTATCAATGTACACAAAGATCCCTTTTTCTCCCTTCAACTCAGCTTCTCCGCCCCCAGCAGCCATTGATTTGATGGCTATCATGATAGCGCAGTTCTTCCTGTTTTAACACTTCGTACAAATCTACTCATCCTGTATGGTCTCCCGTGTGTCTGGCTTTTTGCACTTGGCATAATAATTATGTGATCAATCCGTGTTGTTGCATGTATCAGTAGTTCATTCATTTTTATTTCTGATAATATTCCATTGTATGAATGAATCATGATTTTTGTACATTGGCAATTATTTCTGATTTTTTACTATTATAAATAAAGAAACTATGAACATTCTTATACAGGGATTTTTGACAGAATCTTCATTTCTCTTGAGTAAATACCTAGGAGTGGAAAGGTAGCCGTAGAGTACTAGGTTGTTTAACTTTATTACATGATACAAAACTGATTTTCAAAGTGGCTGTTTTATATTCCTATAGGTAATGGATGAGAGCACAGATTGTTCAACATCCTTGCCAACATTTATAGTTATTAATCATTTTAAATTTAGCCATTTGAATGGTTGCTTAGTGGTTTCTCACTGTGGTTTTACTTTGTTTTTCCCTGAAGACAATTGGCCATTCATATATCATTTTTGTAATGTTTCAGATTTCTCTACAGATTGTGGAAGGTGCTAAATAAACATGAGTTCTCTTTCTCTAGTGCTGGACATAA
>NW_012101121.1:45167-52013 GCF_000951045.1 Mandrillus leucophaeus | reverse complement strand
TTTCAGTTAAGGTGGTCTACAAGATGAATCAATGTTCAGACAAATAGTTCATTTGTTTTCTTTGCAGTATAGTATTCCATGGCAGGAATGTGCTACAATTTATCTCTTCCCCTTTTCATTGCCTCTACATAGTCTCTAGTAGAGACATTGCTGCAATGAACATGCTTTAAATTTCAAATTTAAATAAGTAAATAAAAATTCTACCTCACCAAAACTCCTCAGGACCCACACGCAAGCACTGCAGCGGCGACTGGAGAAGAGGGCGCTGTAAACAGAAAGGACACCATCACTTGGCCTCAGGCACCTGAAGGACCACCTGGAGGGCTCCGGGAGCACAGCAAAGGTCCAGACAGAGCCAACCCTCACAGGCCGAGGGAAGGGCAGCGCGACAGGCCGGCAGGACAGTCCCACCGCTGCAGAGAGGGGCTGACCAAAAGGCAACAGCCACAGGAGATGAGCAGGGGTAGGACTCATCTCCCCAACCCTACCGACGCCACGAGGCAGAGGGCGGGGACAGTGAGGTCGACCGGATTCCGCACCCCTGTCTCCCACGCACCACCCGTGTGCGGGGAGGAGAGACTACGGGCTGCAGGCAGAACCAGAAGAGAGGTCACGTTAGCCATGTCAGTCCCTCATGTGTGGTACCTCCTGCCCCTCCCGGGAGAACGTGACGTCACCACATCCATCACTTGTTCTCTTTCACTCTTCCCATTCTTTCCTCTTCCCGATATATTTATATAGTAATTATGTTTAGTTTGTTGTAACCAAGCAAGTTATAGAGAAACGCCACACTTTGAGACAAATTATGGAGTCCTTTATTAGCCGGAGAGAGGGAGGCAGCTAGCACTCAAAATTCTCTCGGCCCCGAAGAAGGGGCTAGATTTTCTTCTACACTATGGTCTAAATAGGGGAGGAGGGTTTAACTGAAGCAATTTTACAGAAGCAGAATAGGCAAAAAAAAAATTAATTGGTTATAGAAGCAGTTACAAAAAATAAACAGTTCCAGGGGCAGGGGCTTAAACCAGTATCATTAAAAGATAAACGCAGGCGCTTTAGGTACTTTCCACTGAGCACATTCCCAGGAGCTGCTGGTACAGCCTGCCTCAGTATCTTATCAGCAAGTGCATTCCTGGATGTGCTTGGAGTCAGTTTGCACTAGTTATTCCCTTAATGGGGATAAAGGAGGCTGCAAGTGAAGAAACTAAAATGGAGTCTGTCCAGCTGTCTCTCCTAGGAGAGAGTCACTCAGGTAAAAACAAGGCAACGTATCACAAGTTCAGCCATTCCTTGTTTCTTTTTCTGTGACTAATCTTCTCATATGACAACTTGACTACTTTTCACTTGCTTCGTAGTATTTGCTCTTCCTCAAGTTAATACTTGCCTTTGTTTCTGTTTATTTTCTTTTACTTTTTTTTTTTTTTTTCCTGGCTCTGTCACCAGGCTGAAGTGCTGTGGCGCGATCTCGGCTCACTGCACCCTCTGCCTCCCAGGTTCAAGTGATTCTCCTGCCTCGGCCTCTCGAGTAGCTGGGACTACAGGCGTGCGCCACAATGCCCGGCTAATTTTTGTATTTTTAGTAGAGACGGGGTTTCACCATGTTGGCCAGGATAGTCTCGATCTCTTGACCTCGTGATCCACCCTCCTCTGCCTCCCAAAGTGCTGGGATTACAGGCATGAGCCACCTGGCCTGGCCTGTTTATTTTCTAGATAACGCTCATTAATTTAACTTTGATATCTGCTCCATTTCTGTGACTCTTTTAAGAAGTTAGAGACTTTGGACAGTCTATTAATTTTACTTTCTTGGAAATGTCCCTCCTGGGCCCTTGTGGTTGCTCCCATCTGGACTGGAGGCTCCTACCTGTGGGGCAGAGTCACCATCCTAGGATGTCCCTCCACCACCATCTGGGGCAGTGCCTTACATGCAGTGGAGCCACCTGGGGTCCTGACAAATGCAGACTGATTCAAGATGTCAAGGCTGGGCCTGTGAGCCTTTCTGTCTAGTTTCATGAGATGCTGATTCTGCTGATTCATGGGTGATAGCTGGGGTAGCAAGGATCTCTCTTTTTGTCTCAAGTTTTCTGTGTCTCTTTTTCATAGTAAGCACATACTAATATATTTTCAATGAATTCATGTGCTTTTTTCCTAAGTTAGTAAGAGAGCTAATTATTTTTTATTGTGCCGAAAACCATATTATGTAAAATTTTGTATCATAGCCATTTTAAGTATAGAGTACTATCATATTAACTGTAAGCCCATTGTTATGCAACAGATCTCTAGAACGTTTCATTTTGTAAAACTGAAACTCTATGCCTCAAAACTCCTCATGAATCCCCAACTGAACCCCTGGCAGCCGCCATTCTACTTTGAGGTTCTAAGAGTTTAGATGCCTCATATAACTGGAATTGTGCAGTGTTGGAATTTCCTTATGTTTGGCTTATTTCACTTAGCATTGTTCTCCAGGTTCATCCATGTTGCGGCATATAACAGAATTTCGTTCTTTTTAAGGTTGAATCATATTCCGTTGTCTACACAGACCACATGTTTTTCATCTATGCAGGTGTTGATTGCTGCTTTGTTTGCTTCCTTGTCTTGGCTATGGTGAGTTATGCTGCTGTGAATACGGGTATGCAATGGTTTCCGTTTTCACACCTCTCTCATTTTGGTGGTTTTAATGTTTTTGTAGCTACTTGTGACAGCACATATTTAAAGTATGTTTGCATGTTTCATTGTGTCCATTGTTGTTTTGATTCTCTCCTGGAAGAGGATGGAAATGTATGAAGGTGCTATTTGGCACAGCATTTAATGGTGAAGAAAGAGACAGTGTAACTGACCACTGCTGGGTCTCGGCATCCTGCAATTTCAGAACTACTGTGAATACAAAAAGAATAAAAAACAGTGCTGTCCAGAAAGGGGGAGTCATCCCAAAATATGGTGGCCCTGGGACAACTGGCCTCCCTGCCCGGCCTCTTCCATGGGGGCCCTTTTCTGCAGTGACTGGGGTTTCTTCCCATTTCACTCTACCCCAATTCCTGACCCAAGAGACAAGGCATGTCTGCAGCTGTGCCCACACTTGGAGTGTGTCAGTATATTATAAACACTGGCTCAGTGGTATCAGTACATTATAAACTTTGGCTTATTATGGGTTATTTTATTATTTATTAAGTGTGTATTTTGATTTCACTTTACTGACAACACAATAAACCAGGACAATCTAGTGATTGCATCCTCTTTCTTATGTAAAAAAGCACCTTTGAGGAACGTGAGAAGGAGACAGTTTTCACTAGAGTTGGTTAAGGGAGAGCCAGATGGGCTGGGCAGGAGGATTTTTACCTGGAACCTGTGCGATGAGCTGTGACATCCCTCTCCCCACCTTCAGTCTCAGCCCCAGCAGCCACCTCCTGGGCGAAGAGGCAGTGCAGTGGCGCCACCTGGTGGTCTGTGCTCTTCCAATCCCAGATCAAGCACAGCCCTGAAATCCACCTGTCCCTCCTCTGTGCCAGGGTTTCTTCACTGGACACCAGCGTGAGTCAGCTTTCCTGTAAAGCAGAACGAGCATGAGATGGGGCCATGTTAGAGGAGGAATGGTGTCATCTCCACCTCTGGAGAGATCCCTGTCACCCTGTTCAGGGGAAGGACCGAGCCTCACTCCCACGCAGAGAGGAGACTCTGGCTGTAGCTGCGCCTGTGGAGAGGTGAGGACCTGTTCCCTCTATGCTGACGGCCAAAGCCTACAGACTGGGGCCAGACTTCCCCTCAGCTGTGTCCTATCAGGTTCATCCAGGCCTCAAGGAATAGATCATGGACATTGCTATGATCTATAGCAATGTGATGGGGAGCTGGGTGCACACTCAGAAATGAGGTAGTCCTGGCAGGGGTCCTGGGGCTGCCAGTTGTTCTGGGTGCTCAGTGTCCAGGGAGGAGGATGGGGTGGAGGCTTTGTGCGGAACAGGAACCATGCCCCATAACTTATTTTACTCTGCATTGGCCTTTTTATCATAAAATAAAACACAGGTAACATAAAAGAAAAAAGATCTTAAAATGGTGACCTTTAATCAAAGGTAAACACCCTTTAACCATCAGAGAGGGAGAAGTTTGGCAGCTGACCTAGAAGCCCCATCAATTGCCCCAGCTCAACAATAAACCTTCCCCTTTTCAAATAAAAATCAATCACATCCTGACTTTTATGGTCATCACTCCTTTGTTCTATTTTATATTTTCATCATCCAAAATTATAGTTTAGTTTTACCTTTAAAAATGTTTTGTGTTCTCATTTGTTCTATAGGTTCCTCCTTGAAATTTATATTGTATGGTAAGGTTTCCTATTGTTTGAATTTTGTGGTTGCATGCCAAGGTGTGATTTGACATTTATCTCTATTACCTGTATTTTCTATAAATTGGTAGTTTGGTATACAGGTTTGTGCATATTCAGGGTTTCTTTTTGTAAGTATTGATGGTTCTGTAAAAGGAAAATAAATCTTGGGGCCCCAAAATTACAAAGTTAAAAGGGAAAAGTCAAGCTGGGACCTGCTTAGGGCAAACCTGCCTCCCGTCTATTCAATATCTCCCCTCTGCTCACTGAGATAAACTCATGTCTGATTGCCTCCTTTGGAGAGGCTAATCAGAAACTCAAAAGACTGCAACCATTTGTCTCTCATCTACCTGTGACCTGGAAGCTCCCTCCTTGCTTCGAGTTGTCCCGCCTTTCCGGGTGGAATCAATGTTCAGCTTACATATGTTGGTCAATGTCTCGGGTCTCCCTAAAATATATAAAACCAGGTTGTGCTCTGACCGCCTAGGGCACATGTCGTCAGGACCTCCTGAGGCTGTGACATGGGCATGTATCCTCAACCTTGGCCAAATAAACTTTCTAAAACTGAGATCTGTCTCAGATTTTCACGATTCATAGTACAATATCATGTTTTTCATCAAGAAGAATAATGTAATACTGGTTAATTCTTTTCTTGTGATGTTAATTGCCATTGCTGTTCAATGGCAAAATCTGTTAGTTCACTGTGGATTGCCAAAGGGTTATTTCTTTCATGCATTAGCTGAATAATTTGTAGAATAAGAGATTTACCCCTGTGTATTATTTGTCGGTTCCATAGACACTTGTGTTTTGAGAGACTAAACCAAACATCCACTCACCTACGACCCAGCAATTGCGCTCTTGGTTATATACCAATAGAAATGCATGCATTTGCATCCCAAAATATGTGAAAATATTATTTATAGCAGCACAGTTTGTAAAATCTGGATATAACACACATGTTTATCAACAGTGGAGGGATAAGAAGAGTGAGTTATTTGTAAAATGGAGCACTGACAGCCATGGGAGTCAATAGGCTACAATCACACACAGCAAGACCCGGGACATGAGGGTGACTGTATTCAGAACTGATGGATCTCGTCTATGGTGTTAGAAATGAAGAAAGTGGCTGCTTTAGCATCAGGGAGGGTGATTTATGATCAAGTAGAACCTAAGGATGTTTCCTGGAGGCTGGAAATACTGTACCTTGATGTGACTGTTGTTTACTCAACTGTTCACTTTATGAAAATCCACGGCACACTCAAGGTTTCTCCACCTCTCTCCAAGCATGTTGTCCTTCATTCCAGTATACATTTCTGATGTTTTGAAACAATTCTCTCTCAGCTAATATAGAATCTCCCTTGCTGGAAGTCCTTAGAAATGCTGCATTGAACAGATCAGTGCAATTTTTAGAAATCCCAGGAAATAAATGCCTGTGACTCAGACATAAAGAGGAAAGCCTACAACAAGAGCAGTAGGCTTGGGAGCTGACACAAGTACAGCTTTGGTAATGGCTGTTGAACCAGGAACTAGAAATCAAATCCCAAATAGGCCCATGGAAGGTGGGGGGTGTGAAATGATGCCCCAATAGTGCATGAGTGAATGAGTCATGGGCAGTGGCTCATGGATCGGCTTGCCAGTCAGGAACTTGGGAAAGATAAAGATGGAAAAATTAGGGGATAGAGTAGAGGGGTCTGCATAGCCCTCTTGCTATGTACAGAGCCTGTGATGATAGTGGTTGCACATGGATGCCTAACAGAGGGGCTCCCAGGGGCTGGAGCTCCCTGTAATCAGGTGAGTGAGATGGCTTGATGGACGATGCCACTCAGTCGCACAGGGCTTGCTCACGGAGTCTGTGCACAAAGTGGCCGTGGTGGCTGGGATGGACACTGCATAGGCACAGCAACTGACTCGACTCACCAAGGCTGACTTGGCAGCTGCCACTGCTGAGAACCCAGCCTGCCAAAAGCAGCTGTTCATTGAACGGAGAAATAAAACAGGCAATGTTAATTAAGAACAAGACAGTGTCATAACAGACAAATATACCACTGCAGATATAGGAGAGATTTAAAGAGTCTTGAAACTGAAAAAAATTTTGTCAACAGAAAGACTTACTACAAGTAAACAAGTTAAAACAATTGTAAATATTCTATTTCCCTTCAAACATATCCAGTCTTGTAAGTACGCTCATATATCAAATATATACTGGACTTACATAAAATATTAAAGATATATAGGGAAACGTAGGAAAATCCAAACAACTCAAATTTTATTAGGCATGAATAACATTGATTCTAGAATCAGTTAGGAAATCAATAAGGAAGGATTATTATAGGAAAATCACTTTTATGTAATTATGTGTGAAAATCCTAAGAAAAATATTAGTAGACTATATCTACCTGTGTGCAATGAACAGATTATCTTGGCCAAGTTATGTATCCCAAGATGCAATAATATATAAACTGTAAATCTTTTAATGCATTTCACCACTTAAAGAATTAAAAACAGAGATGGCCATATTTTAGTAGATGAAGAAATTA
>NW_012101121.1:42336-44932 GCF_000951045.1 Mandrillus leucophaeus | reverse complement strand
TCCATCCTGTTAATCATATTGGCAAATTCTCTTTTGTTTTGTAAGGTAACATATCTAAAGATGATGAGGCTTAGGGTCTGGAGATATTTGTGGGGCCATTATTTTAGATTTCACAGTGTACATGGTGGTCAAATGAGATTTAACATTAGTCTAGTCAAATTTCTACACATCAAAAAGTGAGTAAATGTATGAGGCATTCCATAAAAATGTTATGGGTAAAGATGAAGCAAATGTATACACAGCACTGTGAATGAAGAGATCCACATTTACTCACACTGCACTGGAACCTCAGATGTTAAAGGGAAACGGTCACCTTAAAAGTAGCCACAGAAGAAACACAGATCATCTAAGAAGCAACTGGTTTAAGATGTAATCGGTCTTTCCCTTTCAGCCACAGCAGCCGGAAGAGGCATAATGATCAAGAGCTGAGAGAAAACCAATGTCCAACCAGAAATTTGTGGCTGGCAAATCTCTCTTTAAGGAATAAGAGTAAAACAAAATATCATCGTATAAATGAAACTGTTGGGCTATCTCCAAAATGCCCAGTCTAAAAATATTTACAAAGACAGAGAAATATATAAGAAAGAAACAGAGAAAGAAAGCAGAAACTTTAATTTGTAATCATTGGTACCTGCCAGGAGTCATTATAAAATATTAATAATGTAGCATTCAAAGGAAAAAAATAATATAAAATACTGTAACATGTTGTGTTATGATTTCCTTACCCATATTCCAACCCCCCACCTGTGCCATCTATGAGGTCCAACGAATTTGATTCTTTTTTCTGAGATCAACTCCGTAGAGTACAGCCTCAAGAACAAGTTAGGTGCGTGATGAATTTTGACCATATGAATAACTTTCTTGAAAGTACTTAGCGGATAAGGAATGTGATACATAAGCACAATTCAAAAGTGGCTGAGGAGTGACACCAAAGAACATGGTGGCATGAGAACTCCAAGGACCCCCTCCACAGCGGCAATGTGTTTGTTGAAACACCAGTATTAAAAAATCTCCATGAGAGCTGTGATTGGATTTCGTGTTGATACATTTTTTAAAATTGTGGTAAAACAAACATACGGTCATGCACGACCGTGTGAAGAGACCACCAAACAGGCTTTGTGTGAGCAACATGGCTGTTTATTTCCCCTGGGTGCAGGCAGGCTGAGTCCGAAAAAGGAGTCATCGAAGGGAGATAAGGGTGGGGCCATTTTATAGGATTTGGTAGGTAAAGGAAAATTACAGTCAAAGGGGGGTTGTTCTCTGACGGGCAGGAGTAGGGATCACAGGGTGCTTAGTGGTGGAACTTTTTGAGTCAGGATGAGCCAGGAAAAGGATTTTCACAAAGTAATGTCATCACTTAAGGCAAGGACTGGCCATTTTCACTTCTTTTGTGGTGGAATGTCATCAGTTAAGGTGGGGCAGGGCATTTTCACTTCTTTTGTGATTCTTCAGTTACTTCAGGCCATCTGGGCATACACCTGCAAGTCACAGGGGATGCGATGGTTTGGCTTGGGCTCAGAGGCCTGATACATAATATAAAATTTACCATCCAACTATTTTTTCAGTGTACAGTTTGATGGCATTAAACACATTTACAGTGTTATGTAACCACCACCAATATCCATTTCCAGAACATTTTCATCTTCCCAAACAGAAACTGTACCCATTAAACCATAACCGCCCATTCCCTGGTAACCTCTCTTCTATTTCTGTTTCTATGAATTAGCTTATTCTAGCTACCTCATATAAGTAAAATATCATATTTGTTTTTTTATTTCTGGCTTATTTCACTTACAGTGCTTTCAAGGTTCATTCAATTAGAATTTTATTCACTTTAAGGCTGAATAATATTCCGTGTGTATGTGCACCGTGGGCTGTTTATCCAGTCATCCTCAATGGACACTCGGTTGCTTCCACCTTTTGGGTATTGGGAATAGTGCTGCTATGGGCCTGAGTGTGCAAATATCTGTGTGAGGTACTGCTTTCAATTCTTTTGACGATATGCCCAAAAGTGGAATTGTTGTCTCATACAGTAATTCTATTTTTACTTTCTTGAGGAACCACTATACTGTTTTCCATGGTGGCTGCACCACTGTTCACTCTCACCAGCAGTGTGCAAGTGTTCCCATTTCTCCACATCTTCAACACTTGGCCTAGTGAAGTTTACCATATTTTTACGTCCTTGTTGGAATTCCTTATTTTTATGTCCTTATTGTATATCTTCTTTGGATAATTGTCTATTCATGTATTCCCCAATTTTTGAATGAGGTTGTTTTGCTATTGTTGAATTGTAGTTCTTCACATATTCTGGATATTAATTCTTTATCAGATATATGATTGGCAAATAGTTTCTCCTATTCTGTGCATTTTCTTTTGACTCTTTTAATAGTGTCCTTTGATGCAAAAAAGTTTTTACATTTTGATGAAGTCTAATTGTCATTTTTCTTTTATTACTTGTGCTTTTGGTCACCAGTCAAGAAACCACTACCAATTCTAATGTCCATAAGATTTTCCTCAGTGCTTTCTTAAGGATTTTACAAGTTCAACACTTAAGGTTAGTTCTTTGAGTCATTCTGACTTAATTTTTGAAAAGGGT
>NW_012101121.1:38446-42286 GCF_000951045.1 Mandrillus leucophaeus | reverse complement strand
GGCTTGGGCTCAGAGGCCTGATACATAATATAAAATTTACCATCCAACTATTTTTTCAGTGTACAGTTTGATGGCATTAAACACATTTACAGTGTTATGTAACCACCACCAATATCCATTTCCAGAACATTTTCATCTTCCCAAACAGAAACTGTACCCATTAAACCATAACCGCCCATTCCCTGGTAACCTCTCTTCTACTTTCTGTTTCTATGAATTAGCTTATTCTAGCTACCTCATATAAGTAAAATATCATATTTGTTTTTTTATTTCTGGCTTATTTCACTTACAGTGCTTTCAAGGTTCATTCAATTAGAATTTTATTCACTTTAAGGCTGAATAATATTCCGTGTGTATGTGCACCGTGGGCTGTTTATCCAGTCATCCTCAATGGACACTCGGTTGCTTCCACCTTTTGGGTATTGGGAATAGTGCTGCTATGGGCCTGAGTGTGCAAATATCTGTGTGAGGTACTGCTTTCAATTCTTTTGACGATATGCCCAAAAGTGGAATTGTTGTCTCATACAGTAATTCTATTTTTACTTTCTTGAGGAACCACTATACTGTTTTCCATGGTGGCTGCACCACTGTTCACTCTCACCAGCAGTGTGCAAGTGTTCCCATTTCTCCACATCTTCAACACTTGGCCTAGTGAAGTTTACCATATTTTTACGTCCTTGTTGGAATTCCTTATTTTTATGTCCTTATTGTATATCTTCTTTGGATAATTGTCTATTCATGTATTCCCCAATTTTTGAATGAGGTTGTTTTGCTATTGTTGAATTGTAGTTCTTCACATATTCTGGATATTAATTCTTTATCAGATATATGATTGGCAAATAGTTTCTCCTATTCTGTGCATTTTCTTTTGACTCTTTTAATAGTGTCCTTTGATGCAAAAAAGTTTTTACATTTTGATGAAGTCTAATTGTCATTTTTCTTTTATTACTTGTGCTTTTGGTCACCAGTCAAGAAACCACTACCAATTCTAATGTCCATAAGATTTTCCTCAGTGCTTTCTTAAGGATTTTACAAGTTCAACACTTAAGGTTAGTTCTTTGAGTCATTCTGACTTAATTTTTGAAAAGGGTTTAATGGAAGGGCATGAATTCTCTCCAGCATCATTCTTTTGCATGTGGAGATCCAGGTTTCCAGCACCATTTGTTGATGCACCATGTGTTGCAGTGGGGCTGACACATTGGTGAGATGCAGTGAGCACTAACACATGGGAGCACCATGCATTTATTTACCTGTCTTTCCTCCACAGTTGTTTTGAGAAGGCTTTCACTGACAAACCCAACAGAAATGAATATATATGACTTCCTATAAAATGAAATTTAAGCAAAATTATATGTTTTAAAATGTTAAGACTGGAGCAAGACTAGAATGTCATCAGACAAAGAGAAATATAGGCTGAAATGAAGAGTTTTTGTTTACCTTGCTACAAATTCTGTTGGCCCACGATCTCTTGTGCTTATTGCATAAGACAGCCACAAAGTGGGGTGATAGCTCATAACCAGTCCCTGGTTTTCTGCTTTAGAAACAAGTTTAAATCTTCTGCTTAGACAGAGTAAGGAAAATAACCGAAAGATGTCGAAATTGGCATCTACAAAGTCAAAGAAGTGAGTAGTAAATGTAAACATCAGGAATCAAGGAGATTCTATCTTTTTACACAGCAGTGGCCTCACTATGCACTGCTAAAGGGAGAAGGTCCCTTCAGGGGACCTTCATGATGAGGAAAAACCCTATATTGAAGGGGTGGCCTGCCCCTCCACACCTGTGGGCGTTTCTCGTTAGGTGGAAGGAGAGGCTTGAGAAAAGAAATGAGACACAGAGATGAAGTATAGAGAAAGAAAAAGTGGGCCCAGGGTACCGGTGCTCAGCATACAGAGGACCCAAGCTGGGACCGGTCTCTGAGTTCCCTCAGTATTTATTGATCATTATCTTTACCATCTCGGAAAAGGGGAAGTGGCAAGACAATAGGATCATAGTAGGGAGAAGGTCAGCAGTAAGACATATGAATAAAGATCTCTGTGACATGAATACGTTTAAGGAAAAGTGTTGTGCCTTGATATGCATATGCAAACATCTCCATAAACCTTTTTAGTGCATAAAGAGCACCATTGCACGTCCCACCTTCAGCCCTAAGGTGCTTTTCTCCTATCTCAGTAAATAAAACATACAATTGGGTTTTACACGGAGACATTCCATTGCCCAGGGACGGGCAGGAGACAGATGCCTTCCTCTATCTCAACTACCCAGAGGCCTTCTTTCCTCTTTTACTAATCCTCCTCAGCACAGACCCTTCATGGGTGTCGGGCTGGGGGACCATCAGGTCTTTCCCTTCCCACGAGGCCATATTTCAGACTATCACATGGGGAGAAACCTTGGACAATACCTAGCTTTCCTAGGCAGAGGTCCCTGTGACCTTCCGCAGTGTGTGTGCCCCTGGTTACTTGAGATTAAGAGAATGGTGATGACTTTTAACCAGCAAGCGGCCTTCAGGCACTTGTTTAACAAAGCACACCCTGCACAGCCCAAAATCCTGTAAACCTTGAGTCACCACAGCACATGTCTCTTGCAAGGACAGGGTTGGAGGTAGGGTCACAGATTAACAGCATCTCAAATACAGAATGAAATGGAGTCTCTTATGTCTACTTCTTTCTATGTAGACACAGTAACAGTCTGATTTCTCTTTCTTTTCCCCACACTAAATGATGTAGGGGTTTTCTGCTGCACCCCTAAATTGAATTGTCCTTCTCTGTAACTACAGGTCTCACAAAGTTTTATAGCTTCAATGATTTCACCTGGGACGATACTTTGTTTTGTTTTTGGTGTTGTTTGTTTTGAGCTGCTGCCCGGGGCTTAGAAAAGTGACTTGGATATTTTGCCAAAATTGTATTTCTTTAATGGAATTTGAAATCCATCAACCCTCTGCCTTCCCGGTGTATCCCCAGAGCGGGTTGAGTACTTTGCACTTCTTTTCAGCACTTCCCTAGAAGTGGTAGAAGATTTGGAGTTAGGGCCTCCCTCAATCTCTACCTTTTCTTTAATTCAGAGGATCACAAACTATTGGGGGAAGAGTGGTGTCTTGGGCCTCCCGTTGATCGGATGAATATTAATATCCAATGTCCTGTAATGAAGTCATGTGTGCATGTAACATCACTTCTGCATGCAGTGTCACAGGAAAGTGGGTTCGCGGACCCCAGGTTAACAGCCTAAACACTAAAGGCACAGAGTTAGAGCTCTAGGAAGGGAGGGATGACTGGGTGGAACCTCGTCTTGTCCTTTAGTCCTGGGACCTTTTCACTCCTCACATGGTGGGTACTGCGCATCTGGCAGGTACTGATGTTGATGGAGTCGAGGGAGGGAACTGGAGGGGACTGGGAAAAACAAGGTTGGACAGATAATTAAGGCGGACATTATTTTTTCTGAGTGTCAGTCATGGCTTGAAATCTGGAGAGCCTCAAGGACTATCCCGCTACCCAAACCTGTGTTTCCTTTTCTCTCAAGCCTCATTTGGCCACAGGCCCAGTGTCAACACCAGGGGGCGCCCACAGACCATGAAGGCGCCCACAGACCATGAAGGCGCCCACAGACCATGAAGGCACCACTCAGCTGGGATTGTTTGTGGTAGGCTCCCGCGTCCCTGACTTAATCAGGGGAGCCAAGACCCTACAGCCAGGTGGCCTGGATTCAACCTGCAGCTCTGGTCCTACTGACACTTTTCTTCCTGGTGCCTCAGTTTCTTAATCGGTGAAATGGTGAGGACACTACAGCACTTACCTCTGGGGTGGGTTTCTCAACAGCAGCACTATTAACAGTTTGGGACAGAGACTC
>NW_012101121.1:35041-36581 GCF_000951045.1 Mandrillus leucophaeus | reverse complement strand
TCTCCACTGACAGCAGCTCCACCCTTCTGCTCACTCAGTCCAACACTGTAGATGTCCTTGATTCTTCTTCTCACACCACAGATAAATCCATTAGCAAGTGCTGTGAAGTCCATCTTCACATTCATCCAGAATCCCTTCACTTCCCACTATTTCCCCTGCTCACACCCCAGTCAAGGTAAGCAACATCTCCATTCTGGAATATTCCACTCCTTTCCCACTGTTTTCCCCACTGCCTCACTGGTCCCCACCTCTCAATTCTGTTCTCAGCACAGCAGCCAGAGAGAAGCTTTCAAAGGATAAGTCCTACCATGTCCCACTTTTCAAAACTGTCCTCTAACTCCCCATGTCATTCAGAGCAAAGGTCAACACCCTTCCCACATCCTCCAGGGCTATCTGCTCTGTCCACACCTCTGACCTCATTTCAGTTTCCCTCTGTTCAACCCTTCTGACCTCTTCATCCTTCCAGGAACACAGACAATTTCCTGCCCTAGTGCATCTTCACTGAAGGTTCCCTGCCTGAAAAGAACTTTCCCAGACATCCCTGTGGACAACTCCTCACATCCCTCAAATCTTTACTCCAAGGTCACATTTGCAACAAGGCCCATGCTGACCACCCAGCACAACAGCCACCTCCTTGTCCCCACAGCCCACACTCTGGATCACCTGCCACACAGCACTTGCCTTGCCACCTTCTCACTCAAGCATTTTCTGTTCCTACTCTGCTTATACTATATCTATCATCTGCCTACAGAGGTGTCCAATCGTTTATCTTCCCTGGTTCACATGGGAAGAGTTGTCTTGAGCTACACAAAAAACTACACTAATGACAGCTGATGAGCAGAAAAAAATAGAGAAAAGAAAAAAGGGTGCGTGGATAATTTTCATGATATCTGCCACTACAAATAAACAAAAAAGTCGTCACATTCTAAAACTGTCCTGGGCCACATGCATCCCGAGAGCCACAGGTTGGACAAGCTTGCATCTAGAACGTATACACCACAAGGCCAGAAATGTTTCTGTTTTTACTTTAATGATGTTTTCTAAATGCAAAAGCAGTCATATCCCTAGCAGACAACAAATGTCAGTTGAATAGATGATCACTGTAGAGCATCTCCCTGTTCTAAAGGCAATACCTTTATTAATGTAACCTCAGGTCAAATGTCATTTTGTAGCAGCTACAGAACAATATTATCTCATGTGGACATAAATGCACCAGTGCTTTTCTTGCCAGGGCTACTTTTGTGTCCTCCCTCCCTCCCTCCTCCCACACCAACCCTCCTGCATACTGCAGCACACAAACACATATTTCTCTTCAGGAAAGATAACCCTAGGCTTATGGGTCCAATTATCCAACCACATGTGAATCTAAATTAGACTGTGCTTTACAAATCCATGAGTTTGGATTGGAGCCAGCACTAGGATCACTACAACTCAGGGCAGGAAGAAGAGTAGGAGAGAGAGCAGAAGAGGAGTTCCAATAGAAAATAACCTATGATGAAAAACTCTGGGACCTCTCCTCTGGAAGTTTCAGAATCTGCTT
>NW_012101121.1:9595-31121 GCF_000951045.1 Mandrillus leucophaeus | reverse complement strand
TGTTAAAGGTCTCCAGAGGGGCTCCTGCTTTCCCTACCAGACGTGATACCTCCATCTCCCTCCTTACTCCATCTCAGCATGAGGGGCTCAGGCAGCCCCTGGTGCTGCACATAGCACATGAATCTCTGCTCCTCTCCAGAAGGCACCACCACAGCTGCCCACTTCTGGAAGGTCCCATCCCCTGCAGGCCTGGTCCCCACGAGCTCCACGTCATGGGTCTGGTCCTCACTCTCCCGCTGCCAGGTCAGTCTGATCTCCACAGGGTAGAAGCCCAGGGCTCGCACCTCAGGGTGGCCTCATAGTCAAAGACAGGATGGTGGGTCACGTGTGAATTGGGGGGGTCTGAAAGGAAGAGTCCGAAAACCAGGCACTTTGCATCTCTCGTGGGACACTCCAGCAGCACCAGTATATGACCGTCCTAAGAATGAACCAGATACCTGGCGGGGTGGGGTGGGGGGAGGGAGCACAGAACTCAGACACCTGGACACGGGCACCTGGGATAATCTCCTAATCCTTGGAAAGTTCTAATCTCTCAGCGGGGGAGCAGGGACTTCCGATTCTGACCTGAGTGAAGGCCAAAGGACTCAGAGGAGCTGGAGTCAGACCCCCACACACATTGAGTGTGAGGCAGAGAACAAGGCCTGAGGGGAAAAGTCCTGGTGCCTAAGACTGCTGTGGGGTCAAAGGGAACTCCTGATCAGTATTCCAGGGATTGTCTTCCCCTCCACTCCCTCAGAGACTTCATCCCTTAATTGTCCCAGAGAGCAGGGCGGGCCCTCAGAGTCACTCTCTGGTACAGGATCTGGAAACCCAGGAGGATTCCTCTCCCTCAGGACCAGAGGGAGGGCGCTATTCTAGTGTTGCTCCCATTTTCCTCCTCTCCTTGTGCTAGGCCAGCCTGGGAGGTCTACAGGAGATCAGGGAGGCGCCCCATGGCCCCTGGTACCCGCACGATGCAGCATCTCCTTCCCATTCTCCAGGTATCTGTGGAGCCACTCCACTCACGTGGCCTCTAGGTAGGCTCTCCTTCCTTCAGTCGCTTTGGCCGCCTCACACTTGTGCTTGGAGATCTGAGCCACAGTGTCCGCTGCGGTTCAGGAGCACAGGTCCTCGTTCAGGGCGAGGTAATCCTTGCCATCGTAGGCGAACTGTTCACACCTGCGGAGGAGGCGCCCGTTGGGCCCCAGGTCGCAAACAATCATCCACTGGAGGGTGTGAGACCCTGGCCCCGCCCCCTCGGTCAGCCCCGCCCACCGAGCCTCGCCCCCTCCCGGACTAACCCGCAGGGATTTTGGTAAAGGCGCGTGGGCTTCTCCCAGGTAGAGGGTCTGGGCGAGTCCCGCGGCCTCGGGGTGGATCTCAGATCTGGAGACTCGGGAGTACCCTGGTCGTCCGTAGGGCATGGAGGTGGGGGGTCGTGACCTGCGCCCCGGGCCGGGGTCACTCACCGGCCTGGCTCTGGTTGTAGTAGCTGCGCAGGGTCCGCAGGTTCACTTGGTCAGTGTGTGCGTGGGCCTTGGTGCTCCGTGTCTCCTCTTCCCAATACTCCGGCCGCTCCTGCTTCATCCACGGCGCCCGCGGCTCCATCCTCGGACTCGCGGCGTCGCTTTCGAGCCGCACGAACTGCGTGTCGTCCACGTAGCCCACGGCGATGAAGCGGGGCTCCCTGCGGCCGGGCCGGGACACGGCAGCGCTGAAGTACCTCATGGAGTGGGAGCCTGGTGGCGAGGAGGGGCTGAGACCCGCCCGACCCTCCTCCCCGCGCAGCTCCCCGGGTCCTGCACCACCCTTGGGCGGACCCCTGGCCCCTCCCCGCTGAGGCCATCTCCCGACCCCGCACTCACCCGCCCAGGTCTCTGTCAGGGCCAGAGCCCCCGAGAGCAGCAGGAGGAGGGTTCGGGGCGCCATGACCACCATCCTTGGCGTCTGGGGAGAATCTGAGTCCGAGTGGGTGAGTGAGGACTTTAGAACTGGGACCGCGGCGACTCTGGCTTCTCTAAAAACCTGTTACCTAATGGGAGTGAGAACTGGAGTCGCCCGGTGAGAATCCAGGAAGAAGGACCCGACACAGGTTGGGAGAAGGAGAGAAACTCTGCGGAGATGGGGAATCCTCAACACGGGGCCTCCCCAATCCATACACTGCCGTGGGGCCTGAGACCCTGAGAGCCACGCCTGGGGCCCTGGGACGTCGCCCTGACCCGCTACTCCTGTGCCAAGCGCTCTGTCTCAATGTTTCCCTGAGTCTTGGCCCAGGAGCTGTCTGAGAAACCAGGGAGAAACACACAGCATGGGCCCCGTCCCTCTCCCTTCACTTTTCATCCCGGACTCCCTGCCTCCTACTCCTTACCTGTCCCAGTGGACTCTTCTAGAAGAAAAATCATCCCAGAGAGCTTGGTGCCAGAGACTGAGCTTGCCCTGGAATGGAGGTGTAGAGACAGGGCTTTTTTTTTTCTTTTCCTTTTTCTTTCTCTTTAAATCTGGAAAAGTTGCGCCTGAGTGCATGAGATAGAACAGAGACCAGTTTGCTTTTTGTTTATTAACTACAGTGAGTAGCAGAATCTTGGTAACCCCTGAATGATCAGGAATCTAATTGGTAAAAAATGTGACTTTGGCCCCTTGATATATAAATGTGTCTAAAGGCGTTACAACAGGACTCACAGAGCTCCTAAGTTTCACTTTCCCAGACAATGTATCTGTGACTCCCACTTGTTGTATTTTAAATGAGATCAAGTCCTTTGCCGGGACATGGATGAAGCTGGAAGCCGTTATCCTCAGCAAGCTAACACAGGAACGAGAAACCAAACACCGCATGTTCTCACTTACAGTTGTGAGCTGAGCAATGAGAACACATGGACACAGGGAGAGAAAAACACACACCGGGGCCTATTATGGGAGGGCAGTGCTGAGGGGAGCATTAGGAAAAACGGGTTCAACCACTGACTTCCACAGTTTGGGGGAACCATCCCCATGATTCAATCACCTCCCATCAGGTCCCTCCCCCAATATGTGGGGATTACAATTCACAAGACAATTCAAAATGAGATTTGGGTGGGAACACAGAGCCAGGCCCTATCAGAAGTGCATCACTAAGTCCAAGCCACACTCAAGAGAGGGAATTAAGCTGCACCTCTGAAAGAGAGCTGTACTAAAGGACTTGCTATACGTTAAAAGCAAAATTAAAATTATTGTTTCAGGATTTAGTAAAACAAAGCCTTCTTTTATCTAATTATTTTTCTTTAATGCTTTAAGCTTGTCTTTTAATTTAATTTAATTTTAAGTTCCAGGGTACATGTGCAGGTTTGTTACATAGGTAAACATGTGCCATGGTGGTTTGCTGCATCTATCAACCCATCACCTAGGTGTTAACCCTGGCATGCATTAGCCATTTTTGCTAATGATTCCCCCATCACTGCACTCTCCCAACAGGCCCCAGTGTGTGCTGCTCCTCTCCCTGTGTCCATGTGTTCTCATTGCTCAGTTCCCAATTATAAGTGAGAACATGTGGTGTTTGGTTTTCTGTTCCTGTGTGAGTTTGCTGAGGATAATGGCTTCCAGCTTCATTCATATTCCTGCAAAGGACTTGATCTCAATCCTTTTTATGGTTGCATAACATTCCATAGTGTATATGTACTATATTTTCTCCATCCAGTCCATCATTGGTGGGCACTTGGATTGATTCTGTGTCTTTGCTATTGTGAATAGTACTGCAATGAACATACACATGCATATACCTTTATAATAGAATAATTTATATTCCTTTGGGTATATAACCTATAGTGGGATTGCTGGGTCAAATGGTATTTCTGGTTCTAAATCTTTGAGGAATTGCCACACTGTCTTCCACAATGGTTGAACCAATTTACATTTCCACCAACAGTGTAAAAGCCTTCCTGTTTCTCTGCAACCTCACCAGCATCTGTTGTTTCTTGACTTTTAATAATTGCCATTCTGACTGGCATGAGATGGTATCTCATTGTAGTGTTAATTTGCATTTTTCTTCTGATCAGTGATGTTTAGCTTTTTTTCTTATGTTTATTGGCTACATGTATGTCTTCTTTTGAGAAGTGTCTGTTTAGGTCCTTTGTCCACTTTTTAATGAAATTGTTTTTCTCATGTAAATTTGCTTAAGTTCTTTGTGGATTCTGAATACGAGACCTTTGTCAGATGGACAGATTGCAAACATTTTCTCCCATTCTGTAGGATGTCTGTTCACTCTGATAATAGTTTCTTTTGCTCTGTAGAAGCTCTTTTGTTTAATTAGATCCCATTTGTCAATTTTTGGTTTTGTGGCAGTTGCTTTTGGTGTTTTCATCATAAAATCTTTGCCAATTCCTATGTCCTGAATGGTATTGCCTAGATTTTCTTCCAGGGTTTTTACAGTTTTGGAATTTACATTTAAGTCTTTAATTCATCATCAGTTAATTTTGGGTAAGGTGTAAGGAAGGAGTCCAGCTTCAATTTTCTGCATATTGCTAGCCAGTTCTCCCAGCACCGTTTATTAAATAGGGAATCCTTTGCCCATTGATTATTTTTGTCAGGCTCGTTGAAGATCACAAGGTTTTAGACGTGTGGTCTTATTTCTGAGTTTTCTATTCATTGGTCTATGTGCCTGTTTTGTACCAGTACCATGCTGTTTTGGTTACTGTGCCTTGTAGTATACTTTTAAGTCGGGTAGCCTCATGCCTCCAGCTTTGTTATTTTTGCTTAGGATTCTCCTGGCTATATGAACTCTTTTTTGGATCCATATGAATTTTAAAATAGTTTTTTTTTGTAATTCTGCGATAAGCTTCACTTTTTAAATTAATGATTAAAAGTTTGAGACATCACAGAGCCTTACGTGTTGAGGAGAAAACAGTTTGAGGCAGATAAAGGAGATACAACAGTATCTCTGAGATTTTCTTGCCAATATCTTTAATAACAACAATGTTCTCTTCAATGAGTTAACACAGTTGAGAACATAGAGTAACTAGATCAAATAGTTCCAAGACTTTAGTGCCATAAAAATAATGTCTTGAAAATAAGTCTTTGTTTTGTCTAAAATGTCTCAAATTTAGTGGAAGTATGTCCCAAGCGCCAATTTTCTTATTGAAATACATCTTCAAAAAACATTTGCCTACACTTATAAAAAGAAGCACTGCTCTGTCTCTGGAGTAGCCGTCCTTTGTTTCTTTACTTCTCTAATTAACTTGCTTTCACTTAGAAAAATATTGCCTACTCAGATTGCTTTCCATTTACAAAGATGTGAATCTCATACTTCAGTCAACACATCTAGCTTAGCCTGATGCCAATAACTGGTTTGATGCAGTATCATGAAATTGTTAGCTCGAATTGAGAAACAAGGTTTTTCGATAACTGGCTATTCGATCAGCATTCTATAATACACTTAACATCTTTTGTTGTGGTGTTGAATGATATGTGATAGCAGTGATTTGGACACCACTATGATTCTAAATAGCACTGCTATCAGGTGTTTCTGAAGTGGTTTTGTTTGTTTCTTTGTTTGTTTTAGCATTCCTATTGCATTTTCTATTCATATTGCTATTCCATCACTGGTGATTCCTTTCTACTCTTTTCTTGTTTCATTTATTTTGATCAATGATGTGCATTTCCAATTCTGTAATAGTTTAACTCAGTTGTATGTGTGGTAAAATGTAACACCAAATCCTTTGCAAGATGGAATTACCTTGCATATCAGATTGAAGATTGTATACTTCAAAAATCTAGAGAGATGCCAGTGAGCCAAGGATCAAATGACCTATTTGTAGCCAAGGCCATTTTGATGGCACGCTGGTCCTCTCTGTCACATGGCTCCTTACAATTCTCTGTCGTTTTCTTCCAGTGTAAGTAGTTCTTGTTAAGGATGCTTGCCATGAACTTTGGTATTCTTTTCTCTTTCATTTTTATAAAAATCAGGTATATTTTAATTTGAAAAACTCTGTTTAAGGAATTAGGAATTTAAGTCAATTCTTTCAACTCAATGTTTTCAGAACACATCATCAACATCAAGTATTACAAATTTATTTTAAAAGTTCCCTTTTAAAAGGGAATGGATGTGTTGTATGGACTTTAGCCAGCACTGTTGTAAAACACAGAACCTGTAAACTACCCTGGGCTGCTGCCCATTCCCATCCCCCAAAAGGAGACTCCATCCTGAGTCTTGTGATTATTTTTCCTTTATATTTATTTAAAGATTTGTGTAATAAGTATAGATATATCCCCAATCCAAATATTAGTTAGTTTTGCTGGTTTTTAAGCTTCCAGTACAGCAAATTCCTACTGCATTTATTTTCCCATGATGCACATTACATATAGGAGTTATCTGTGGTGTGAGAGGCTGTCATTCACTCATTTTTACTGCTGAAGGTTTACATTTTATGATTATACCATGATTGCACTAGTTTTCTATTGATGTATATGTAGCTGATTCTAGTTTTTGCCATAAACATTAGTGGGCATGTCTCCTGGGCACATAGGCAGGAAAGCCCGCAGAGTGTATGATTAGGAGTTGGATTATATGTTGTATGGACTTTAACCATACTAGATAATAATAATATTAGTTCCAAAGTGATTGTGCCAACTTATACTTATTTATTTATTTATTTATTTTTGAGACAAAGTCTTGCTCTGTTACCCAGGCTGAAGTGCAGTTGTGCCATCTCGGCTGATTGCAACTTCTTCCTCCCAGTTCAAGCAATTCTCCTGCCTCAGCCTCCAGAGTAGTTGGGATTACAGGCATTTACCACCATGCCCAGCTAATTTTTGCATTTTTAGTAGAGACGGGGTGTTGGAGGCCGAAAGAATGAGGGTCGTGATCAACTCACTATACCACTGGAGGCTGTATGAGCAAGCAACAAACTGTTCTCATGAAAGCAGGATGTTGGCAAACTGACAAACTGTATTTGCCACCAGAAGGAATCACTAGTAGCAAGAAGCCCCCGACCCCTTCTTTCAGAACAGATCTTTTTGTCTTTGTCTTTATTTCTGTGTTCGTCCCCTTCATTATATCCCGTAGTAACCGATTGCAACAATGGGGTTTCACCATGTTAGCCAGACTGGTCTTGAACTCCTGACCGCAGGTGGTCCACCGACTTCAGCTTCCCAAAGTGCTGGGATTACAGGCGTGATCCACCACGCCTGGCCTAAACTTTTGAATTAAATGTGTAATACTTGATGTTGATGATGTGTTCTAAAAACACTGAGTTGAAGGAATTGAATTGAAAGCCACTGTCTTGGCTGCAGAATTATTGCAGGCATTTTTGTTTAGATTCTGTTAATAACTTCGTGTTGTTTACTTGTTTCTCATATACCATGGCATTATACTTTTGACATATAGATCCAGAAAATGCTTACTTATAGCCCAAACACATAGGATTACTTTATATGTTAGGAAAATTTCATAATAAAAAGGAAAAAATGGAGGAAGGGAGGGAAAGAAGGAGGAATGGAGAAAGGAGTGAAAGAAGAAAAGAAGGAAGGGGAAGGGGAAGGAAAGCAGAATGAAAAGGAGGAGGGCGAGAGGTTGAATGGAAATAGAGAAGAAAGAGAGGGAGGGAGGGACAGAAAGAAGGAGAAACAGAAGGAACAAAAAATAAAAGAAACTAAAATAAAGAAAAGAATAGACGTGAGAAACTAGAAACCCTACGTATGGCCAATATTATGAAAAGGGGAGGAAATAAAACAGATGTAGTGAACCTCTATAGAATAATGGAAATGTAAGAGGGGTTCATTTGTTTATCCTTTGCTGTGTAACAAACTACCCCCAAATTTAGTGATTAAAGCAACAAACATCGACGAATTCAAAAACATAATACAAATACCAGCAAAATGGAGCCAATGCAAGTAGAAGAAGTTGAATAAACAAAAGGATTTTACAAGTTGGAGTAAGTAAGAGGTCACCGGTGTGCAGATGAAAATGATTTTGTAGTCCAAATCCTCCAAAAAGCAAGTGCCACCATGGGATTAAAGTTACAGCATTTTATTAGGGGACACACCTGTCAGACGATATTGCAAGGGAGGCAGATTACCCTGGGAAAGACAACAGACCAAGATGCAAGTGTGACTCCCAGTGATGGACAGAAGGAGAGAGAGTTCACTGGACATGTCCTAGACCACAAGCAATCTAAGGAGAGTTGAGCAAGGCCATGGAAGAGTCCTGCAGCCCATGGGAAGCAGAAGGTCAGTACCAATGCTACTGAGGATGTCAGAGCACAGGAGCAGGGCCTTGGGGGATTACCCACGAGTGTGACTCAAACCTGCTGCCCTGACGGGTCTGTGCCCTTGGAAATCAAATCCTCTCAGGCTGAATTGCTGGATGATTCTGCTCACACTTACAATGAGGTAAGGGAAACCAGAAGGCCCCCAGGTGGATCTCTGGTTTCCACACATGCTTTTGCCCTCCTGTGTGAAAGCAGCCATGCCTCCTCCTGAAGATGAGGATCTATTACCTGGGCCTGGAGAGGAGGAGGCTCCTCTTCTCACCAGGTGGTCTCTGGGCACATATTGTCCAAACTTCTGTGGTGACTAAAGTAATGTGTAGTTCAACGGGCTCTCTTTTGTCTCCTTTTAAGGGTACCCTCCTTTGGAAACCAGGACCTCCTAACCTGCACAGCCCAGTGTTGGAGATAAAACATGCAAAATACCCTAGTGGGTGAATCAAAGAGATTGGACATGGAGCCAAACCTGCTTCCACCTTTTGATTTCTGGACCCACATGTTCTTCCACTGAGAACACAGCACCACAGAGACGTCTCTGATTCAAACAATGTACCATGTTCTGAAAGATGGCACCCACCCCTCAGAGTGCTTCCTCCAGGCTGGCACTGAGCTGTGCCTATAGAAGACCTGTGCAGCATTCCTTGTGGCTGGCAGCCCCTGGGTGGTGCAGTTGGTGATAGGATTAGTGGAACCCACAGCCACGGAAGCACTGAAACTTTCCCTGCCAAGTGGGTCCTTCAGGGAGATAATGGGCTAGGAGCACCGCCTGGCATGTGGATCAGGAATGCCAACTTCCTACCTGCTGTTCATCCACCCCAGTCAGCGTGAAATTGTCAATGAAATGAGCTGATTGAATATCCTATAGGATATCCAGTATGTCTACTGTAGTCTTAAGACTATATACTATAGAGGGCAGAGGAGTTACAATAGTCCTGAGGCAAATGATAAATAAATGTGTCGTGTACCCCACATGAATATGAATCACTCCGTATCCCCTTTCTAATTGGAGAGGAAAGGAATGCACTCACCAAATCCACAGCTGCACGCCGTGTGCCTAAGGATTTATTGATCTGCTCTACCAGTGATATCCAGACAACACAAAAACTGCAATTATAACTCCTACTTGGCCATACCTAGAGTAATTTCATTCATTGTTTAGGCCTCACCCGGCTCCCTCAGGGACAGTTTGCTGGATTATGTAGATACAATAGACAGCCCCAACACCACCCCACATCCGTCAGCTCTCTAATGGTGATGCGACACCCACAGTACTTTCAGTGTCTCCCACAAGACACACGAGGTTGCCTGCTTGCCATGGTGCCTGCTTTCCACCCCTCTACACCCCCGTGTCACTTTCATTGTGTCCTGAATAACAGTTTCAAGTTTGTCTATGGTTTCTGTGAGGAGCCGGGACATCCAGATAGAGTGGGCCACATGAATCAACTGGTACGTGTTTCCCCTTTCAGGCAAAGTCTCACTCACTTCACACAAGCACAGAGATCCCCATACAGGCTACTAGACTATGAGAAACAAACACACCCATCCAAACCCAAAGAATGGACTCAGAGACCCGGAGAAGAGCAAAAGTGAGACTGTGAGTGATGGTTTTGCAATATCGGGTGTCTGGAATGCAGACACACCAGGGACGGTTTGAACAATTTCAACAATGTATTCGCTAGTGCTCAAGTCACTCCCCCATTTCCTCATTAGCTGAGTACCAAGGGCTTATGATCTTCCCAGATGTCATCTATTGGTAGTTTGATTAAGATTTCAAGTATGTTCCTTAGTGTCTTTTTGCTGCATTTTGTTGCAGCCCATAATGCATTGCTATTGTCTCAGGACTCTTTAAACATTTGACTTATGGCCCTAATGGCTGCACTTAGTTGATAAGAAAGGGTACAATTATCTATGTTGCAAGCTAGCCTAAACTAAATTTTTGGTGAGGTGGGGAGGGGGTCATTGAGGGGGCCCCAACCGATAGGCTCCTGGCCAGTGTATGAAAGGGAAAGCCAGAAGGAGAGGGGGTGGTGGCTTAGTACATTTTGCTTCTTTATCTCTTTATGACCATGTGGGCTGCTTAAACCTATACTAAGGCACGTAGAATTGAAAATGAACCATCACATGTAGGTTATTTTTTATACTCTTAAGTCCTGCCCAAGCCAGGGCTGGGCCAAGGCCCTCAAACGTCCAGCTGTGGCCTCCTCCTGCTGCAGATGAGGAGTGGGCTGCAGGGAGGGCCATGGTGCCTGCTCTGTCCCCATCCCGGTCTCTCTCTCAGGCTGACCAGGGCACATCCAGGTGGGTGAGTTGGGAATTGCGTGCTGATTGCTGAGGGCCTGGATGATCACTATCTCAGAGGGAGCAGCTGTGATCTGGGGAGGGCTAGAAACTGGAGAGGAATCCAAGGAGAGGTGGTGCCTCTAGTCCCTTCCTCTCTGCATCCCCCTCCCGTGTTTCTCCAGCCATCAGGGGGACACCAAGAAAAAGACCCACGAGGCCCAGACTGAGGGCCCCTGTGTGTACAGTCCCTTTGAGGTCCCCTTGTACCAGGGAGGGTCCTGAGTGCATACGGCCATCCTCTGTCCACTTTGCAGCTCCCCATATATCTCATCTGGGAGCTGTCTCAGGGGTGTCATGTCTTCTGGGTCCCTCGAGGCTGTGCTTTTTCCAGGTTCCCACCATATGGCCCCTCTCTCCCTGTGTTTCTTGCAGATAATATGGACAAGGTGATAAGCAGATGTCCCTGGGCTATTTGGGGAATGGGGACCAGCTCCCTGTCAGGGCAGCTGTGGTCTCTGTTTTCATCTAATGTCCAGGTGTTGCTTTTTCCAGCCCCCGAGGGTCATAGTCCCCAGGGGGCTGTTTTTTGGGCTTTGTTCTGTACTCTGTGGCCTCACCTTGCCCTCTTTGAGCCAATTTTTTTCTTCTTAACATAGTCATGGCCTGGTAAGTTTAAAATAAGAGACAGTCAGAATCATTTCCCCCACAGCCAGGTTGTTTGAGGGGAGAGGAAAAGAGCAAGCAGAAAGTTTTCAGTTTCTGCAAAGACAGAGACAGTGCAGGGCACAGTGAGAGTCTGGGGTCTCCCGGAGACCTAAGTGTTTCTGCCATTTCCGCACTTCCGTGTGTCTGGTCAGTGAGGTGGTGGTGACTCATCCTTGAACCTAACGGCACTGTCAGTTGGCGCCTCAGGCCTGGGCAGATGGGACGGTTCATCCCCTGCCCTGCAGCAAGAGGGCCCCGTCCAGGGGACACCTACAGGACGGGCAGTGCAGGTCTGTGGTCGCTCCTGCTCTCACCTGTGGCATCTCCCGTAGAGGGACTGTCAGTTCTGGTTCCCTGTAGGCAGGAATGGTTTCACTGGGACAATGGCCAGAAAAAGGGCATGAAAATCACATGTTAATTTCTCCAAATTCCTGCTTTTAATGTTGATGTCCATCAACATAATTTCAGCTGGAGAATCTTAATAGGATGTCCTCCAATACTGATGTTGTAAGGGACGTTGAATGGAACAGGAACACAAGTTTAGAGCTTCCTTTCTCAGAGGATCCATGTGGGAGATGGTGCCTGTGGCAGTGACAGTCCCCAGGTGCAGAGGGTGCATAGAGGCAGCCTCAGGCTGAGGGGTCTGAAGAAACCCCCTACTGCACAAGGGGAAGGAGAAGATCTCCTGTGGGCAGCCATGGCAGTGGCCTGGGTGGAATCCCTGTTAGGAACGGGACAGGAAGGGCTTGCAACCCCACTAAGCAGCAGCCCTGGGGTGGAACTGCATTTCCAGGGGTGAGTGGACAGGCAGGTGCAAGCACAGCCCATATGCAGGTTATGGGGAGGGGAGGTTGGGCCTCCTTGAGCAAGGGAATCAGCAACGTCGGGTCAGGTGCAGACTCCATGGCAGCCACATATTTCCATGCTGGGCCTGTGAGCCCCAGGGCTTCCTGATGGGATCTCCAGTTAGGAGCTGTGTGCTCAGAGCTGGGAGGGGAGGAACTCTGAGCTGCAGGTGGAGGGCAGAACCCACAGTGTGCAGGGCCTGCCCTAGTGTGCAGGTGCCTCCGCAGATGAGGAGGTCCTGGGGTCTGAGGGGTAGAAGGACTGTGTGTGTGAACCAGCCCAGGACTGCAGGACATGGAGATAGGGCCAGGGCCTCTCTTTGGGGGCCTCCCACTGTGTCAGGGCTGGTCAGGCGTGAGAGGAGGGGAGGGCACTGAGTTTCCTCCTGGGTCTTGTTCTTTAGTCCGGGGGTCCTTTCACTCCCTGCACCATGGGTGCTGGGCACAGGGCAGGTGCTGATGCTGATGGAATCATGGGAGGGGACTGGCAGGGGCTGGGAAAAGTGTCATGGGAGGGAGAAAAAAGTGGGGATGTCATCTTCCCTCAGAGAAAGGGTGCATCTGATTTTGGAGTGACTGAGGAGGGAGAAGTCCTTAGGGAATAAAAAGCAGCGCCCTGCACCCAGTGGAGCATTTACTGTTTCTTTCTTTTCTCCAGAGCTGATGAGCCTACAAGGCCTGGATCAACACCTGGTTGGGACAGGAGACCACCAGGGCAGTGCACAGCTGAGATCTCAGTCTCTGGTGTCAGCTCCTGGGTCCGCTGGCTCCACTGAGGGCAGCTAGACTCTGCAGCCAGGCGGTCTGGATTCAGCCCTTGCCTATGTCTCACCAGCACGTTCTCTCTTGGTGCCTCAGTTTCCTCATCCATGACATGGGGAAACTATGAGCATTTATTTCTTGTGGTTGGATGAATGAAAAGGGTTAATATACATGAGGTGTTTGCAGCTGTGCCGTATTATTTTTTGTTATTTTATTATATTTGATATATTACATATGCAGTAATTGTATTATTATAGGTGACCTTTATGAGTGAGTGTCCTGCTTATGGCTCCTTGTGGAGAGCCCAGAACCAGCTTTCCTGGCACCTTGAGATCCTGTCATCTCTGTCACACTCTCCTGCATTACCCCATTCTATTCTGTCTTCATATTTTATACGATAGATATTTAGCTCTTAAATAGACATTTCCGGTCTGTGTTTTATTTCAAGTGTCTGGGAAGGGATAGAGTGTGAGGTTCAGGAGAGAAGGAGAGGTCTGTCTCGATGCCTTGACACAGCACAAAGAAATCTCCCCTCCTCCCCCACATTTCTACACCAGTTCTCATTGAGGGACAGATTCACATCAACACCGAAAGGGCTGGGAAGGGATGGGGGGAACATCTGGGGCCAATGTTCAGGGGCTGACCCTGTGGGGGGCACCTGCCCTGCAGAGTTGGAGCCCACATATGATGACGTAGAGCTGAAGGGTGATATCAGGGAGGTGACAGAGAGTGCTTTGTGGTTTCCTGATTACAAAGATTAGAGGTCAGTCAGCTTCTGGGGTGAAGTGACTGTTGGGGAGATTGAACTGAATTAATGAAGAATAAATGAGCTTGGAATGAGGATGAGTAAAGCAAGCATCAGTATCTCCTGCCATCGGTTCAGACTGATTGGGGAGGTGGGATAGTTACTGACCCTGTTGCGTGGTTCCTCCTAACTTCCTGGTCTTGGGGGCACAGGTGGGTGGTGCTGTTCTTGGTCAGGGCAGCCTCAGCTCCATCCAGGTAAACCAGTGGTGGCAGAGAAAGTTAGGGGAGCACCTGTGAAACAGACCAAGGCAGGGATGGGAGCCCCCTGTGCAGCAGGAGTGGATGCAGGACCTGCCTGGAAGCAAGAGAAGGATGAGGGAACCTAGTTGGGTCCTGTTCCCTGCCTGCCTGTGTTCACAGGGTGACCAGTAAGGTAGCTGGCATAGGGAATTCGTTCATAAGCTATCTATCCAGAGATGTGTTTATAGAGATATTTTCCATGTTTGTATTCAGGTTTGTTGTCACAGACACATTTATCCATGTATGTTTTATGTTTAAGTTACTTTGGAATGGTTCAGTCACAAAATCTTAATCTCTTAAGTTGTGCTGCTCTCTACACAGACACACACACTCTACACACACACATTCACACACACACATTCACACACATGCTATACAAATATGTCTACCTGTATCTATAAAGAGATATATTATGTTATTTTTAATTTTTTTAATTCATATATATTCATGGGGCACAAGTGCAATTTTGCTATATTGCTATATAGATTGTGGTAAAGTCAGGGACTTCAGAGCATCCAGCACTGGAGACAAGCACATTGTACTCACCAAGAAATCCCTCTATTATACACCCAATGCCAACCACACTTACCCTTCTGGGTCTCTGTGATCCATCATTTCACAGTCTGCTTTTATGTATATGAAGAGATATTAACCAAATATGGCAGAGTGGTAACTTGAATTTTACTGCACCATTCTTTCAACTTATTTGCACATTTGAAAATTTATATAATATAAGTTGGAAGAATGAGGGAAAAGAGAGAGAGGGAGAGAAAGAGAGAGAGAGAGGAGAGCTGAATCTGAATAGGCTAGGGGTTGTGTCCCACTAGGAACCATAATCGATCTTTGCCATTTTGAAAGTGTGTCCCCTGAGCTGCCTTCAGAGAGTTCAGGAGGGAAACCTGTTTTCACAGAAATACCAAGATGCCGTCTGCCTGTTTCATTATGTTGACTTTTCCATGAATGCTGCAAATGCCAAGGTCGGTAACACACCCAGCACCTCAGCAGAACCAAGGCAGTGGCTCCAAACTGCACTGCCATTTAAGAATGTCTTTGATGGTGCAGTAAAAAATTTATGTTCATTAAAGTTTGATCCTTGAGTACATGTCTTTAATATTCCTTGTGAGAAAATGGGAAATATGCATAAAACACTTATTGCACAGAGAAGCTGGATGGTAGCCTTGAGAAAGGGCACTGGTGTGACTCAGTTATGAGTTCAAACAGCAGATCTTACTCACCCACAGAAAGGCAGTTGCATTAACTCCTGTTTGGGCTGATTATGAATAAAGCTGCAAGAGTATTTGTGCACAGAATTTTCGTGAACATAAAGATTTCCCATGTTTGAAATAAGTGCATAGGAGGGCAATTGTTAGTCATAAGGTAAATTGCATGTTCAGTTTGAAGAAAACTGCAATACTCATTTCCAGAGTGGCTGTCCCATTTTTAAAAAACATTCCTACCAGCAATATAAGAGTGAGCCAGTTTCTCTGCATCCTTGCCAGCATCTGTTGCTACCTTTATTTTGTATTACAGCCATTCTCATCACTGTGGTTTTAATTTGTATTTTCCTACTGGATAATCACGTTGACTCCCTTTTCATCTGCTTATTAGCCTGGTGTTTATCCTCTTCAGTGAAATATCTGTTCATATCTTGCTTATTGCCTATTGTGTATTTGGATTTCATTTTTACTGTTGGGTTTTTAAATTTCTCCATATATTCCGAATACAGTCTTTACAGAATATGTTGTCTGTAAATATCTTCTCTCGTTCTGTAGCTTGTCTTTTTGCTCTTCACAGGTCTCTCACAGAGCAACAGTTTTTAGTGTTGATAAGATCCAATTTGTTAACTTTTTTTTGATGGAACATACTCTTGGTGTTATGTCTAAGAACTCTTTGTCCAGTCTTAGTTCGGATGACTTTCTCTTAAAAGGTTTGTAATTTTAAGTTTTAAATTTATTATTTATTTTAGAAAAAAAAAAATTCTTGCCTAGGCTGGCCTTGAACTCCTGGGCTCAAGGGATCCTCCCACCTCAGCCTCCTGAGTAGCTGAGAGTACAGGCCTGTGATACCACACCTGGCTCAATGTTTGCCATTTTAACTCTGTGTTTTACATTAAAGCTGGTGATTCATTTTGAGTTATTTTTTGTATAAAGCATGAGGTTTGGGCTCAGGTTATTTTTTTCCACTGTGGTTGTCCAGTTGTTCCAGCACCATTCATTGGGAAAGCGCTCCTTCCTTCATTGAATTGCTTTTGTGCTTTTGTAAAAGTCAGTTGTGCATATTTGTATGATTTGCTCATTTTTGGTTGAGTTGCTCGTCTTCATACATTGAGTTTAAGAACTTGTCTTATATTCCGGATACATGTTCTTCATCACAAATGTAATTTGTGATCAACTGTGAAAATTTTTCCCTCAATCTATGGCTTGTCTTCTCATTTTCTCAATAATGTCTTTTGAAGCACTTAAGTTTTAAATTTTAACTAAGCCCAATTTCTCTCTCTCTCTTTTTTCATTTGTAGATCATGTTTTTGGTATTTTATCTAAGAATCTTTTGCATGACTACCCAATGTCACAAAAATTTTCTCCTATATTTTCTTTTAGAAATTTAATAGTTTTAACTCATAAATTTTAGCTGTTTAGGTCTCTAATTTGTTTGAGCTTATATATTTTTTCTTTTTTTATTATGCTTTAAGTTCTAGGGTACATGTGCACAACGTGCAGGTTTGTTACCTATGTATACATGCGCTATGTTTGTGTGCTGCACCCATTAACTCGGCATTTACATTAGCTATATCTCCTAATGCTATCCCTCCCCTATCCCCACTCCCCACAATAGGCCCTGGTGTGTGATGTTCCCCTTCCTGTGTTCAAGTGATCTCATGGTTCAGTTCCCACTTATGAGTGAGAACATGCAGTGTTTGGTTTTCTGTTCTTGCAATAGTTTGCTGAGAATGATGGTTTCCAGCTGCATCCATGTCCCTACAAAAGACACGAACTCATCCTTTTTCATGGCTGCATAGTATTCCATGGTGTATATGTGCCACATATTCTTAATCCAGTCTGTCACTGATGGACATTTGGGTTGATTCCAAGTCTTTGCTATTGTGAATAGCACCGCAACAAACATACGTGTGCATGTGTCTTTATAGCAGCATGATTTATAATCCTTTGGGTATATATCCAGTAATGGGATGGCTGGGTCAAATGGTACTGCTAGTTCTAGATCCTTGAGGAATCACCACACTATCTTCCACAATGATTGAACTAGTTTACAGTCCCACCAACAGCGTAAAAGTGTTCCTATTTCTCCACATCCTTTCCAGCGCCTGTTGTTTCCTGACTTTTTAATGATTGCCATTCTAATTGGTGTGAGATGGTATCTCATTGTGGTTTTGATTTGCGTTTCTCTGATGGCTAGTGATGATGAGCATTTTTTCATGTGTCTGTTGGCTGTATAAATGTCTTCTTTTGAGAAGTGTCTGTTCATATCCTTTGCCCAGCCCCTTTTTGATGGGGTTGTTTGTTTTTTTCTTGTAAATTTGTTTGAGTTCTTTGTAGGTTCTGGATATCAGCCCTTTGTCAGATGAGTAGATTGCAAAAATTTTCTCCCATTCTGTAGGTTGCCTGTTCACTCTGATGGTAGTTTCTTTTGCTGTGCAGAAGCTCTTTAGTTTAATTAGATCCCATTTGTCGAATTTGGCTTTTGTTTCCATTGCTTTTGGTGTTTTAGACGAGCTTATATTTTATGTGGTGGTAAGTGTCACTTCGTATTACCTATGCAACTTTATTGACGATCAATTGACAAAAAATGTAAGAATGTCTTTCTAGATTCTCACTTCTGTTCATTGATCTCTGTGTCTCTCACTGTCACACTGTCTGGATTATTGTAGTTTTATAAGACATTCCATTTTACACGTCTCCTGGACACATAGCCAAGAATGTCCCCAGAGTGTATGATCAGGAGGCAGACGGTGGGATTATATGATGTATGGACATTAATCAGACTAGATAAGGCTAATTTGATTTCTCAAGTGTTTGTACCAAGAATGGGAAAGAGCTCATGTTGCTCGTGTGTTCTGAAAACATTCAGTTGAAGTAGGAGATTAAATATTAAAAGCCACTGTCTTGGCTGCAGAATCACCCTAGACGTTTTCTTCATATTCAATTAATAACTTCCTTTTCTTTACTTTTATATTATAAATTATGGCATTATACTTTTGGCATTAGGTTCAAGTGATGCTTCCTTTTAGTCTGAACACTTAGGTTTTATGAAAAAAATAGAGGGAGGGAGAAAGCTCTGAGGGAGCAAAGGAGGAAAGAAGGAAGGAAGGACAGAGAAAGACAAAATAAAAATGTTCAAAAAAGAATAGGAGGAAAGGGTTGGAAACGGCAAATATGGCTAATGTTATTAAAATGCAAGCTATTAAAAGATGTGTAGATAATATCCATGGAATAATGGAAACTTAAGAAAGCCTTGGCCAGGAGTGTAATCCCAGCACTTTGGAAGGCCGAGACTGGCGGATCACGAGGTCAGGAGATCGAGACAATCCTGGCTAACATGGTGAAACCCTGTCTCTACCAAAAATACAAAAAATTAGCCGGGCGTGGTGGCAGGCGCCTGTAGTCCCAGCTACTCAGGAGGCAAGAGAATGGCGTGAACCTGGGAGGCGGAGCTTGCAGTGAGCCGAGATTGAGCCACTGAACTCCAGCCCGAGCGACAGAGTGAGACTCTATCTCAAGAAAAAAGAAAAAAAAAAGGAAGCCTTAATAGTTATCAAGTGCTGTGTCACAAACTACCTCAAAATTTAGTAGCTTAATACAGCAAATATCCGTTAACTCAAAGAGATACTACAAACACAAGTAAAATAGATTCTATGGGGGTGGCAGAAGTTGGACAAAGAGAAGGATTTTACAAGTTGAAATAAGTAAGAGTTATTGATGTGCAGATGGAAATAATTTTTAGTCCAAGTCCTCCAAGGAGCAGATGCCCAGATGAGCTTCAAGTCTGTGGCATTTTATGAGGGAACACACCTGTAAGGGAATATGGGAAGCGAGCCAGAAATCCCTGGAAAAGGCAGCAGACCACAATGCGAGTGTGACCCCAAGTGCTGGACAGAAGGGGGGAGGTTTGTTCGACACATCCTAGAGCACAGGCAATCTAAGGAGGGTTGAGCAAGGCCGTGGAGGAGTCCTCCAGCCACAGTGGCCATCAGAGGAGTCCTGTGTCTCCCAGTAATGGCCTGCTTTAGTGCGCCTGCTGTGACCGGTCACTGGCTGGGAACAGCCCATGGGAAGCAGGGCTTCTGCACTAACCCTTCTGAGGATGTCAGAGCACAGGAGCGGAGCCTTGGGACATTATCTAGGTGTATCACTCAGTCCTTCCTTCCTGAGGGTTCTGGGCTCTTGAATATCAAACCCTCTCAGGCTGCGTTGCTGGATGATTCTGCTCACACTCACAACAGGACAAGGGGAACCATAAGGCCTCCCAGTGGATTTCTTATTTCCACACACACTTCTGCCTTCCTTGTGTGATAGCAGCCCTGCCTCCTCCTCTTCTCACCTGCTTGTGTCTGGGCACATACTATTCAAACATCCCTGGGGGCACCCATAATGTGTAGTTCCATGGACTCTCATTTGTCTCCTTGCCAGGGTGCCCCCTTTGGGAAACCAGGACCTCCTCCCCTGCAGAGCCCCGATATTGCAGAGGAGAAGTGCAAAATCACCCTGAGGGTGAATAGAAGGGATGAGACATGGAGCCACACCTGTTTCAACTTCTTGGTTTTTGGACCCACGAATTCTTCCTTCTGTAAACACAGCACCATAGTAGAGACGTCTCTGATTTAATACGCGCAGCACATCCTGAAAGCTGGCCCCCGTTCCTCAGAGGGTTTCATCCAAGCTGGTACTAAGTTATGTCTGTGGAGACCTGTCCATGACTCTGTGTGGCTGGCAGCCCCTGGGAGGTGCAGGTGGTGATATGACCAGGGGATGCCTTGGTCATGGCCCACGCTTCATCCCTTTCCCTCTGAGGTGTGTCCCGCGGGCAGATAATGTACTGAAATTCTGAGCCAGTGGATCAGGAATGTCAATAGTGATACTGGCTGAGGGTCTGAGAGTAGAGAGGAAAACACACCACATCGAATAGGTACCTACCCCTGTGAGGATGAACCTCCGCCTCGCCGGCAGCTTCCCACTTGAGCTGGGTGATCTGAGCTGCCCTGTCTGCGGCGGTCAAGGAGCACAGGTCCTGGTTCAGGGCGATGTAATCCGTGCCATCTTAGGCAAGCTGGTGATATTCCCGAAGCAGGCGCCCGTCGGACCCCTTGTCGCAGCCAGGCATCCTCTAGATGGTGTGAGACCCTGGCCCTGCGCCCGCGGTCAGCCCCGCCCACCGAGCCCCGCCCCTGCCCCCACCAACCTGCAGGGATTTTGGCCTAAACTGAAAATGAAACCGGGTAACGGCTCCTAGGCTTCTCCCCGGTCAAGGGTCTCCGGGTCCCGAGGCCTCGGGGTGGATTTCGAACCCGAAGACTCGGGGAGACCCGGACTGTCCGTGGGGGATGTGGAGGGGTAGTGACCTGCGCCCCCGGCCAGTGTCACTCACAGGCCTCGCTCTGGTTCTAGTAGCCGCTCAGGGTCCGCAGGTTCATTCGGTAAACTGTGCATTGGTCTTGGCGGTCCCTGTCTTCTCCTCCCAATATTCCGGCCCCTCCTGCTCCATCCACGGCGCCCGCGGCTCCATCCTAGGACTCGCGGCGTCGCTGTCCAACCGCACGAACTGCGTGTCGTCCACTTAGCCCATGGAGATGAAGCGGGGGAACCCCGCGGCCCGGCCGGGACGTGACGGTGTGGAAATACCTCAAGGAGTGGAAGCCTGGGGGCGGGGAGGTGTGGCTGAGACCCTCCCGACCCTCCTCCCGGCACCGCAACCGGGTTCCTGCGCCCCCGCGGGGCGGACCCCTAGCTACTCCCCACAGAGGCTGTTTCCCTCCCGACCCCGCACTCACCTGTCTCTTATACACATCTAGATGTGTATAAGAGACAGAGCTACTCCCCACAGAGGCTGTTTCCCTCCCGACCCCGCACTCACCCGCACAGGTCTGGGTCAGGCCCAGGGCTCCCAACAGCAGCAGAAGGAGGGTTCGGGGCGCCATGACCCCATCCTTGGCGACTGGGGAGAATCGGAGTCCTGGTGGGTGCGTGGGAACTTTAGAACCAGGACCCTGGCTACATTGATTGACTTCTCTAGAAACCCGACACTCAATAGGAGTGAGAACTGGGGCCGCCCGGTGAGTATCCAGGAAGAAGGACCAGACGCAGGTTGAGAGAGGGAGAAGAGAAACCCTTCGGAGATGGGGAATCCCCAACGCTGGGCCTCCCCAATCCACACACCGCTTTCTGAGCCTGAGATTCTGAGAGCCATGCCTGGGGCCCTGGGACGTCGCCCTGACCCCGCTCCTCCTGTGCCAAGCGCTCTGTCTCAACGTTTCCCTGAGTCTTGGCCCAGGAGCTGTCTGAGAAACCAGGGAGAAACACACGGCATGGGCCCCGTCCCTCTCTCTTCACTTTTCATCCCGGACTCCCCGTCCCAGAACTGGACTCCCTGCCTCCTACTCCTTACCTGTCCCAGTGGACTCTTCTAGAAGAAAAATCACCCCAGAGAGCTTGGTGCCAGAGA
>NW_012101121.1:7095-9545 GCF_000951045.1 Mandrillus leucophaeus | reverse complement strand
GGACCCTGGCTACATTGATTGACTTCTCTAGAAACCCGACACTCAATAGGAGTGAGAACTGGGGCCGCCCGGTGAGTATCCAGGAAGAAGGACCAGACGCAGGTTGAGAGAGGGAGAAGAGAAACCCTTCGGAGATGGGGAATCCCCAACGCTGGGCCTCCCCAATCCACACACCGCTTTCTGAGCCTGAGATTCTGAGAGCCATGCCTGGGGCCCTGGGACGTCGCCCTGACCCCGCTCCTCCTGTGCCAAGCGCTCTGTCTCAATGTTTCCCTGAGTCTTGGCCCAGGAGCTGTCTGAGAAACCAGGGAGAAACACACGGCATGGGCCCCGTCCCTCTCTCTTCACTTTTCATCCCGGACTCCCCGTCCCAGAACTGGACTCCCTGCCTCCTACTCCTTACCTGTCCCAGTGGACTCTTCTAGAAGAAAAATCACCCCAGAGAGCTTGGTGCCAGAGAGTGAGCTTGCCCTGGGAATGGAGGTGTAGAGACAGGGCTTTTTTTCCTTTTCTTTTTTCTTTTTCTTTAAATCTGGAGAAGTTGCGCCTGAGTGCGTGAGATAGAACAGAGACCAGTTTGCTTTTTGTTTATTAACTACAGTGGGTAGCAGGATCTTGGTAATCTCTGAATGATCAGGAATCTAATCAGTAAAAAATGTGACTTTGGTCCCTTGACATATAAATGTGTCTAAAAACAGTACAACAGGACTCACAAAGCTCCTAAGTTTCACTTTCACAGACAATGTGTCTGTGACTCCCACTTGTAGTATTTTATATTTACCTTCATTCCATAGCCCTGCGTTTCTTTGTGAGTCCAGGACATCTCCTAATACAAAATAGCCACTGTGTTATTTTATGTTGCAACCAGGAGCCAGTACAGACTTTATTCACCTCACAGTGGCAAGCACTCAATGCAGTCACAGTGCCCCTCACCAGTGCTCATGCACTGCCTGTTTTTAGGAAGTATCCACATCGAAGTGTTGTGTATGTTTTATAGGAACACTTAGTATTTTTCAAATCTGATTAACGTAAAAACAATTAGTTTTCAGGCAGACCCACATAAGGTATTAAAGGTCAACTGCAAAGAACACCCAGCGAGGCTCTGTAGATGGATGTATTAAAAATCTATTAAACAAGTGTTTAAACCTAAGAATTCTGCTGCTTTCGAATTCTTTCCCTCTGCTCCATTTCCTCACCTCCTGCTTCTCCAGCCCTTCCCTCCATCCCTCTCATCCCTCAGGCGCTCCTCTCCCCTTAGTCCCCACCACCCTGTCACTCCCGAATTGTGGCTCTCGCACTGTCCCATGACCTGCTGCGTGACTGTTCTCTCCACAGTGGTCCTGCTCCTGTGAGTCACAGTGTGTCATTTCTCCACCTAAAACATTCCAGTGGCTCCACCTTGGTCTTGTGAAGCTTCTGGAATGTCAGGCACGTGAGCATATGAGGGTACACCTGGTTCATCGTAGGGATTAAATTAATTTTTGTTGACTGAATGAATGAAATATGAGTGTATTACATTGCATCACAGAAAATTATAAAATGTAAAATACTGAAAAAGTTCAGAAAGATTTTATTTTATGTAACTAGTGTGCATATCAATTCATCAATTCATTCATGCACTACCATGCCTGGCAAAACAACACCCATTTATCTGCTTATAGTTCCTTGGTCAGAAATCTGGGCAAAATGTGGAGAGAATCTCTGTTCTGGGCTTCCAAAAGCTGTGTTTTCATTTTGAATCCTCCTTCAGGCTTATACAGAGGTGGCAGAATGAAGTTTCTGGCAGTTGTAAGACTGAGGTTCCTGTTCCTTGCTGGCTGTCAATATAGAGAACAGGAAGGGCTGTGCTCAATTCCTGGTGCCCAATAGCGTTCTTTCCTACACAGCCTCTTCATTTTCAAAGCCCACGGTGGAGGAAACCCCTCATGTTGAATCCCTCTCACACTGTGTTTCTCTACGCTCAGGAAGAACCCAGTCCTTTCAAGGACTCACCTGAGTAGGACAGTCCAAGCAGGATAAATCCAGTCTAAAGTCAACTAATTGAGGCCCTTAATTATATCTGCTAAATCCCTTCACAGCAGCACCTACATTAGAGTTGGTTGAATCACTGGGGAAAGGTGAATGACCAGGAGCTGGTTGTTGAGGCCATCATACAATCAGCCCAGCAAGGACTGGATCTTCCTTTCATGTTTAATTGGGACACAGTTGGAAATTGAAGTTCAAGTAAAGTGATCATTGTGAATGGTAATAAAATGCATCCTCTTCACCCATGGACATTCTTCTTACCTTTTAAAACTAAGTTACATGTTTAATGTCTTATAATTAATTTAGGCCAGGTGTGGTGGCTCACGCCTGTGATTCTAGCACCGTGGAAGGCAGAGGAAGGCAAATTTGTTGACTCCAGAAGTTGAAGATCAGCCTGGGCAACATGGAGAAAGCCCCATCTCTAC
>NW_012101121.1:2455-6290 GCF_000951045.1 Mandrillus leucophaeus | reverse complement strand
ATCAGTTTGAAGTTGTATTTGTTCGTTCTCACACTGCTATAAAGAAATACCTGAGACTGGGTAATTTATAAAGGAAAGAGGTTTAATTGACTCACAGTTCTGCATGGCTGAGGACGCTGCCCCAGGAAACTTACAACCATGGCAGAAGTGGAAGCAAACACGTCCTTCACATGGTGGCAGGAGAGAGGAATGCAGATCGAAATGGGGAAAAGCCCCTCATGAAACCCTCAGATCTCATGAGAATTATCTCAGTATCATAAGAACAGCATGGAGGTACCATACCCATGATCCAATCACCTCCCATGAGGCCCCTCCCCCGATACACAGGGATTATAATTAGCATGACAATTCAAGATGAGAATTGGGTGGGAACACAGAGCCAGGCCATATCAGAAGTGCCTCATTAAGTCCAAGCCACACTCAAGAGAGGAAATTAAGCAGCACCTCTGGAATGGAATAGTATTAAAGGATTTGAATATATGTTTAAAGCAAAATTAAAACACTTGTTTCAGGATTTTGAAAATCAAAGTTTTTTTTATCTAATTATTTTCCTTAATGCCTTTAGCTTGTCTTTTAATTTAATTTAATTTAATTTAAGTTCCAGGGTACATGTGCAGGATGTGCAGGCTTGTTACATAGCTAAATGTGTGCTATGGTGGTTTGCTGCACCTATCAACCCATTACGTATGTATTAATCCTGGCATGCATTAGCTATTTTTCCTAATGCTCCTCCTACCACTGCCCTCCCCCAGCAGGCCCCAGTGTGTGATGTTCCTCTCCCTGTGTCCATGTGTTCTCATTGCTCAGCTCCCAATTATAAGTAAGAACATGTGGTGTTTGGCTTTCTGTTCCTGTGTTAGTTGGCTGAGGATAATGGATTTTGGCTTCATCCATACCCCTGCAAAGGACTTGATCTAATTCCTTTTCATGACTGCATAATATTCCATGGTAAATACGTACCATATTTTCTTTATGCAGTCCATCATTGATGGGCATTTGGGCTGATTTCATGTCTTTGCTGTTGTGAATAGTGCTGCAATGAACATACATATGCATGTATCTTTATAATAGAATGGTTTATTCTCCTTTGGTTATATACCCTGTAATGGGATTGCTGGGTGAAATGGTGTTTCTGGTTCTAAATCTTTGAGGAATCACCAAATTGTCTTCCACAATGGTTGAACCAATTTACATTTCCACCAACAGTGTAAAAGCCTTCCTATTCCTCCACAACCTCGCCACATCTGGTGTTTATTTACTTTTAAAAAATTGCCATTCTGACTGGCATTAGATAGTATCTCATTTGTGGTTTTGATTTGCATTTCTGTAATCAGTGATGTTGAGATTTTTTCATATTTTTTTGGCCACATGTATGTCTTATTTTGTGAAATGTCTCTTCATCTCCTTTGTCCACTTTTGAATGAAGTTTTTTTCATGCAAATTTGCTTAAGTTCTTTGTAGATTCTGAATATTAGAACTTTGTAAGATAGATAGATTGCTTCTCCCATTCTGTAGGGTGTCTGTTTGCTCTGATGACAGTTTCTTTTTCTGTGCAGAAGCTCTTTTGTTTAATTAGATCCTACTTGCCCATTTTTGCTTTTGTGTCAGATGCTTTTGGCGATTTCTTCATAAAATCTTTGCCCATGCCTGTGTCCTGAATGGTATTGCCTAGATTTTCTTTCAGAGTTTTTTATAGTTTTGCGTTTTACATTTAAGTCTTTAATCTATATTGAGTTAATTTTTGCGTAAGGTGTAAGGACGGGGTCCAGTTTCAATTTTCTGCATATGGTTAGCCAGTTCTCCCATCACCATTTACTAGATAGGGAATCCTTTCCCCATTGCTTGTTTTGTCAGGTTTGTTGAAGATCAGATGGTTGTAGATGTGCAGTCTTTTTTTGTGAGTTCTCTATTCTGTTCCATTGGTCTATGTGCCTGTTTTTGTAGCAGTATCATGCTGTTCTGTTTACTGTAGCCTTATAGTATAGTTTTAAGTGGCATAGTATGATGCCTCCAGCTTTGTTCTTTTTGCTTAATATTCTTTTGGCTATATGAGCTCTTATTGGATCCATATGAATTTTAAAATAGTTTTTTTTTCCCATAATAAGCTTCTCTTTTAAAATTAATGATTAAATGTTTGAGACATCACAGAGCCTTGGGTGCTTAGGAGAAAACAGTTTGAAACAGAGAAAGTAGATGCAACAGTATCTCTGAATTTTTCTTGTGAATACCTTTAATAACAATGTTTTTTCAATGAGTTAACACAGTTGAGAACATACAGTAACTAGATCAAATAGTTCCAAGACTTCAGTCCCATAAAAATAATGCCTCAAAACTAAAACTTTGTTCTGTCTAAGATGTCTCAAATTTAGTGGAAGCATGTCCCAAGCGCCAGTTTTCTTATTGAAATATCATCTTCACTAAATATTTGCCTACACTTAAAAAACAAAAAACTCTGCTATCTGGAGTAGCCATTCTTTTGTTTCTTTAATTCTCAGTAAACTTGCTTTCACTTAGAAAAACTTTGCCTAATCAAATTGCTTTTCATTTACAAAAGTGTGAATCTCATACTTCAGTCAACACATCTATCTTAGCATGATGCCAGTAACTTTGGTTTGAAGCAGTAGCCTGAAATGGTTAGCTCAAATTGAGAAACAAGGTTTTTTCAAAAACTAGCTATTTGGTGGGCATTCCATAATAAACTTAACATCTTTTGCTCTGGTATTGAATGAGATGTGATAGAAGTCATTTGGAGACCACTATGATTTTTAAATAACACAGCTATTATGTGCTTCTGAAGTTTTTTTTGTCTTTTTAGCAGTCCTATTCTGTTTTCCATTCACATTTGCTATTCCATCACTGGTTATTTCTTCCTACTCTTTTCATGTTTGATTTATTTTGATCAATGATGTGCATTTCCAATTCTGTAAAAGTTTAATTCAGTTTTATGTGTGGTAGAATGTAACATCCAATCCTTTGCAAGATGGAATTACCTTGCACAGCAGATTGAACATTGTATAATTGAAAATCTGGAGAGATGCCAGTGAGCCAAGGGTTAAATGATCTATTTTTAGCCAAGGTCATTTTCATGGCATCCTGGTCCTCTCTGTCACATGGCTCCTTACAATTCTCTGTGGTTTGCTTCCAATGTAAGTAGTTCTTGTTAAGGATCCTTGCAATGAATTTTGGTATTCTTTTCTCTCACATTTTTTTTAAAAATTATACTTTAAGTTCTAGGGTACATGGGCACAATGTGCAGGTTTGTTACATATGTACGCATGTGCTGTGTTTGTTTGCTGCACCCATTAACTCATCATTTACATTAGGTATTTCTCCTAATGCTATCCCTCTCCCATCCCACAACAGGCCCCAGTGTGTGCTGTTCCCCATCTTGTGTCCAAGTGTTCTCATTGTTTACTTCCCACCTATGAGTGAGAACATGCAGTGTTTGGTTTTCTGTCATTGCAATAGTTTGCTCAGAATGATGGTTTCAAGCTTCATCCACGTTGCTACAAAGGACATGAACTCATCTTTTTTATGGCTGCATAGTATTCCATGGTGTATATATGCCACATTTTCTTAATCCAGTCTATCATTGATGGACACTTGGGATGGTTCCAAGTCTTTGCTATTGTGAATAGTGCTGCAATAAACATACACGTGCATGTGTCTTTATAGCAGCATGATTTATAATCCTCTGGGTATATATCCAGGAATGGGATAGCTGGGTCAAATGGTATTTCTAGTTCTAGATCCTTGAGGAATCACCACACTGTCTTCCACAATGGTTGAACTAGTTTACACTACCAACAGTGTAAAACCTTCCTATTTCTCCACA
>NW_012101121.1:1254-1590 GCF_000951045.1 Mandrillus leucophaeus | reverse complement strand
AGCCAGGATGGTCTCGATCTCCTGACCTTGTGATCCGCCCGTCTCGGCCTCCCAAAGTGCTGGGATTACAGGCTTGAGCCACCACGCCCGGCCAGATTGCAAAAATTTTCTCCCATTCTGTAGGTTGCCTGTTCACTGTGATGGTAGTTTCTTTTGCTGTGCAGAAACTCTTTAGTGTAATTAGATCCCATTTGTCTAATTTGGCTTTCGTTGCCATTGCTTTTGGTGTTTTAGTCATGAAGGCCTTGCCCATGCCTATGTCCTGAATGGTATTGCCTAGGTTTTCTTTTAGGGTTTTATGATTTTAGGTCTAACATTTAAGTCTTTAATACATCT
>NW_012101121.1:0-388 GCF_000951045.1 Mandrillus leucophaeus | reverse complement strand
TTGATATGTTTAATATTGACAGTGGGGTGTTAGAGTCTCCCATTATTAGTGTGTGGGAGTCTAAACCTCTTTTTAGGTCTCTCAGGACTTGCTTTATGAATCTGAGTGTTCCTGTATTGGGTGCATATATATTTAGGATAGTTAGCCCTTCTTGTTGAATTGATCCCTTTACAATTATGTAATGGCCTTCTTTGTCTGTTTTGATCTTTGTTGGTTTAAAGTCTGTTTTATCAGAGACTAGGATTGCAACCTTGGCTTTTTATTTTCCGTTTGCTTGGTAGATCTTCCACCAACCCTATATTCTGAGCCTATGTGTGTCTCTGCACATGAGATGAGTCTCCTGAATACAGCACACTGATGGGTCTTGACTCTTTATCCAATTTGCCAG
>NW_012101120.1:0-745 GCF_000951045.1 Mandrillus leucophaeus | reverse complement strand
ATTAAGGACAAACTTCAATTCTCTGGCCTCAAAATGAAATATTCTCAAAAGTAAGGCTAATTAAAATGATTCAAATTTCTAAGAAGCAAGATTTATTTAGATAGGCATTAAGGTTTTTGTGTGTGTATTTTTGGGCTATTTTAAAATAAATATGCATTTCTAATGGTGGGAGTTAATTGCAACTAGTATAAACTCCCGTTTTAACGAATATTGTTCAATAACCATTTCTGTGTAACAGTATTGTAATATCCAGTATAATTTCCAGCAGTTGGCTTTTATAAATATTATTACATCTGTCAGATACAGATATAATAAAATCTGTTTAGATTGAATCCTGTAACAAATGTTTTCATAAGTGACTGTATGCTGAGCAATTATCTTTTATTTGAAGATTTGTACAATATTGAATATTCCCAATGAAATTAGATTTTTGCTAAGTGACATTTTGATGATATTCTGGTACCTATTTGACCCGTTTTTATCTGTTGGCATTCCTTTCTTTAAAAAAAAAAATGATATCGATTTGATCTTGTGTACCTCCCAAACTTTTGGAGTTGTAAGGTGGCCAGGCGTGATCTTTAAATAAGTATTCATTCCAACTAATGGAATGTGTATTAATTTTCTTGCATAGCATGATTTGATGTAATTAGTTAAACATGTCAATACGTAAGTAGAATGTCCACTTAACTTCAAAATTAGAATAAAGCTGGTATCACAAAAATAAATCACCTATTAATGAAAATGT
>NW_012101119.1:0-1809 GCF_000951045.1 Mandrillus leucophaeus | reverse complement strand
TTGTCCAGATGAGAGCTTTTGGGTCCATCTTTGATTTTTCACTTATAAATCAGAATGTGAATTTTAAATTTATAATTAAACTTACAAATGCATTTAATCTTCATTTATAGATCAGAGTGTGAATTTTTGAATTAAAAGACTCTATATTTCTATTTCTATATATTCAGCCTATTATCATATTTTAAGTGTCCAACAAAATCTTAAACCAGGTAACTATATGATTATCTCACATATAAAACTAGGTACCATTAGCATCAGCATTTTTATCCTCAATTTGAGAAGCAGATTTCTCTGATAGTGATAGCATCGCAATTAATGTTAAGGAGTAGAACAGCTTCTTATCTGCTAGAGTTGGGAGGCTGGAGTTTACAAACAGTGGTACCTGTAGTTGATCAGCTATGTCCTCTAAAGCTTCCAGAGCTACAGCTAAGATAATTTATTACTGGAAATTCAAGAAATATAGGAAAGGGTAGAACAAGAACAGAACAAAACCAAACCAAATAGACTTTTCCTTCATTACTTTCGTAAATAAGTACTGCTCGATGTTCAGTATTATGCTTTGTGCTTGTTTAGATAAAGAGGATGCTTACAAGCTGTGTGTAGTCTTTTCACTTTTACAAGCATTGACAGTTGTTTTTCATTGCTTTAAATGAAATAGTACTGGATACAGATATTTTTATTTTTATTCTTTCTTTGTAAAGAAATATTTACGTCTTATAAACTTCATTTTTAGAAGGTCTGGTATTTTTTCCTGAGTATGTAAAACCATGTCAAATACAATGAGAGTTATTAATTACCTGCTCTAATGTACAGTATATTTAATATGTTAATGATAAAGATCTGACCTTTTGTATTCTAAGTAGAAGACTAGATTAGTTGCAGATGAACTTTTTTGATATCTAGCTGTTTCTTTGGGAATATTTTAGAAAGAATTTGATTCCATAAAATTGAGTTTATCTTCTCATTCTTTTGGGGGAAAAATTGAAATGTTAGGTTTAAATTTTTCTAGGAATGGTAATAACTCATTCTCGGAATCTTGGTTCAAATTCACCTATCCTAACCTATATTAAGTAGTGTTAAAGAACTAGATTATTTGAAGAAACTTAATGATGTCAACTTAGATGTCTGTTAATATAATGCTTATACCTTTAATCTTGCAATTATTATTTGCATACTTTAATACTTTGTACCTATAGTTTAGCAGTATGTAAAGCAATACTTTTAACTTCCTCTAACTGATAAATACCATATTTTCTGTGGGTAATTTTTAAAACTTCTTTATACATTGATTCTTGTATTAAGTTGCAGAGGGCATCTAAAAATTCAAAAATAGAACTCTTCCAAGATTTTGATTTGAAAAGTTGTATGTATTATTAATTGACTTTTTGGAATATCGTGAATTTTATTATATAGGATTCAGACCTAAGGACGTTATTAAGGGGCCATTAATTTTTCTTTTCATAACTTTATTTATGTTGTTTTGCGGACTTGGCAGTATTTTTGGTTTAGATTAACAGGACTGATTTTCAAAAGTCAGCCGTAAAGCAGATTGGCTTTTGTTTGCTTTACACATACTCACATATGAAAATATATAAATAGGCTGGGCATGGTGGCTCACACCTGTAATTCCAGCATTTTGGGAGGCTGAGGTGGGCAGATCATGAGGTCAGAAGATCAAGACCATCCTGGCCAACGTGGTGGAACCCTGTCTCTACTAAAAATACAAAAATTAGCTGGGCGTGGTGGTATGCACCTGTAATCCCAGCTACTTGGGAGGCTGAGGCAGGAGAATCACTTGAACCCGGGAGG
>NW_012101118.1:0-1029 GCF_000951045.1 Mandrillus leucophaeus | reverse complement strand
GACTGGGGAAGCCTCACAATCATGGTGGAAGGTGAAAGGCATGTTTTATATGGTGGCAGCAAGAGAGAATGAGAAAGGGGAAACACCTTATAAAAACATCAGATCTTGTGAAACTTATTCACATCCATGAGAACAGTATGAGGGAAACTGCCCCCATGATTCAATTATCTCCCACTGGTCCCTCCCACAAGATGTGGGAATTATGGGAGCTATGATTCAAGATGAGATTTGGGTGGGGATACAGCCAAACTATATTACCATGGTACCCAAGTGAAGTTGCTGAAGTGGAGGTGTAGGAACAGAAGAGAAAAGGACTAAGGACTTATCTCCTTGCTACCATATTAGGAGTAAACAAGTGGAAGAGTTTAGTCTAGCAGTGAACCATTTACATAAACCTTAAGACTGAAAAGGAGTAGCCAATGAAGTAAAAGGAATTCAATAAATGTGCTGTTAATGGAGCCAATAAAATAAAGTTTAATAAGATGCATTAACTGTGCCACAAGTTACTAAAAATTCAAATAAAATAAGAACTAGACGATGACTGTAAAATGGCACTACCTGGCTAAAACTTTTATAAGTAATCTATTTCCCAGTTAGTGGTCTTTTAATTTTTGAAACAAATTTCCTATTGAAAACAAGGCTTCAACAATTATATATAGAAGCAATAGCTCTATATTTTTGTCTAATTGGAGCTATTTCTGCATTGCATAATTGATCATAAAAATTGAAAGATAAAAATATTTCACTGTAGAAATATTTATATATATGTCCAACAAGCTTTTCAAAAGACAAATACAGCAGAATATAGCAGAAACCCTGACTATTTGAAGAGGTAGTCTACATGCATAAATACATATATCTAGTATTGTATGATCTGCAAGATTTTCCCAATATATCTGAAAAGTCAACGTGGACCCAATCAATTTAACAACTTTTTTTTTTTTTTTTTACAGAAATTGACAAGCAGAACTAAAAGTCAATTTGGGATAAATATTACATCTGAGAGTATTCAAAACATTTTGAAAAAAA
>NW_012101117.1:0-1389 GCF_000951045.1 Mandrillus leucophaeus | reverse complement strand
TCATTGCACTCCAGACTGGGCAACAAGAGGGAAACTCCATCTCAAAATAAATAAATAAATAAATGAATAAATAAATAATAATAAATTTTGAAAAAATAAATAAATACTTTTTTTTTTTTTAAAGTGGACCTCATAGAAGTAGAGAGTAGAATGGTGGTTAAAAGAATCTGGGGTTGTTGGGGGTAAGTTGGGAAGACATTGGTCAAAGGATGCATAATTACATTTAGATAGAAGGAATAAGTTCAAGAGACCTATTGGACAGCATCATGACTATAATTAATGGTGATTTATTGCATTCTTGAAAAACACTAAGAGAGTAGATGTTAGGTGTTCTCACTACAAAATAATAATAGTAATAATAATAACTACGTGAGGTAACGCATTTCTTTAAATTAGCTAGATTTGGCCAGGTGCGGTGGCTCACGCCTGCAATCCCAGCACTTTGGGAGGCTGAGGCGGGAGGATCACCTGAGGTCGAGAGTTCAAAGACCAGCCTGACCAACATGGAGAAACCCCGTCTCTACTAAAAATACAAAATTAGCCAGGCATGGTGGCACATGCCTGTAATCCCAGCTACTTAGGAGACTGAGGCAGGAGAATCGCTTGAACTCTGGAGGCGGAGGTTGCGGTGAGCCGAGATTGCCCATTGCACTCCAGCCTGGGCAACAAGAGCGAAACTCCGTCTCAATAAATAAATAAATAAATAAATAAATAAATAAATAAACAAGCTAGATTTAACCATTCCACAATATATACATACTTCAAAACATTATATTGTACAAGATAAAGTCATACAATTTTTTAAAAAACAAATAAATTTAGAAGAAAATGGTAGGGAAAAGTGTTAGGGGCTGAGTGGTGTATGGGAACTGCATACTACCTGCTCAATTTTCTGTAAGCTTCAAACTGCTCCAAAAAATAATGTCTGTTGCCAGGCGCAGTGGCTCACGCCTGTAATCCCAGTACTTTGGGAGGCCAAGGTGGTTTGGTCACCTGAGGTCAGAAGTTCAAACCAACCTGGCCAACATGGTAAAACCCCATCTCTACTAAAAATACAAAATTAGCCGGGCACAGTGGCGCATGTCTGTAATCCCAGCTACTTGGAAGGCTGAGGCAGGAGAATCACTTGATCTTAGGAGGCAGAGGTTGCAGTGAGCCAAGATCGCGCCATTGCACTCCAGCCTGGACAACAGGAGTGAAACTCCATCTAAAAAAATTATAATAATAATGTAATAATGTCTTAATTTAAAAAAAAAAATGTCTAGCTCGGCCAGGCGCCGTGGCTTATGCCTGTAATCCCAGCCCTTTGGGAGGCGGAGGCGGGTGGATCACGAGATCAGGAGTTGGAGACCAGCCTGAACAATATGATGAAACCCCGTCTCTACCAAA
>NW_012101116.1:0-925 GCF_000951045.1 Mandrillus leucophaeus | reverse complement strand
AGAAAAAAGAGTAAAAAGAAATGAACAAAGCCTCCAACAAATATGGGATTATGTGAAAAGACCAAATCTATGTCTGATTGGTGTGCCTGAAAGTGTTGGGGAAAATGGAACCAATTTGAAAAACACTCTGCACCAACCTAGTAAGGCAGGCCAACATTCAAATTCAGGAAATGCAGAGAATGCCACAAAGATACTCTTCAAGAAGAGCAACTCTAAGACACATAATTGTCAGATTCACCAAAGTTGAAATAAAGGAAAAAAATGTAATGGCAGCCAGAGAGAAAGGTCGGGTTACCCACAAAGGGAAGCCCATCAGACTAACAGCAGATCTCTTAGCAGAAACTCTGTAATCCAGAAGAGAGTGGGGGCCAATATTCAACATTCCTAAAGAAAAGAATTTTCAACCCAGAATTTCATACCAGCCAAATGAAGTTTCATAAGTGAAGGAGAAATAAAATTCTTTACAGACAAGCAAATGCTTAGAGATTTTGTCACCACCAGGTCTGCCCTACAAGAGATCCTGAGGGAAGCACTAAACATGGAAAGGAATAACTGGTAATAGCCATTGCAAAAACATGCCAAAATGTAAAGACCATCGATGCTAGGAAGAAACTGTATCAACTAACGAGCAAAATAACCAGCTAATGTAATAATGACAAGATCAAGTTCACACATAACAATATTAACCTTACATGTAAATGGACTAAATGGTCCAGTTAAAAGACACAGACTGGCAAACTGGATAAAGAGTCAAGACCCATCAATTTGCTGTATTCAGGAGACCCACCTCACATGCAGAGACACACACAGGCTCAAAATAAAGGAATGGAGGAAGATCTACCAAGCAAATGGAAAACAAAAAACAAGAAAAAAAGCAGAGGTTGCAATCCTAGTCCCCGATAAAACAGACTTTAAACCATCAAAG
>NW_012101115.1:0-1611 GCF_000951045.1 Mandrillus leucophaeus | reverse complement strand
CTGGCTTTAGAAGTCACACAGTGTCACTTCTGACATAGTCACATAGCCACCTTAAGAGGAAGGAATACGGAGTTTCCTTCATAGGAGGAGTGTCAGTGTCACACTGTAAGAAGAGCGTAATGGATGGAAGGTATTGATTGTTACAGCCATCTTGGAAAATGCACAGCACATAAGACAGGCAGACAAACTTGTCTACTCGGGAGTCAGGGAGAAATTCCCCGAAGAATAGTCACTTAAGATAAGATCTGAAAATATGGAGCTGTTACCTGGAATAAGGAGTAGGAAATGCAAGCAAATGGAATATTATGTGTAAAAACCCTGAGGCAGAAAGGAACAGAACACAGACTGAAAGAAGTGTGGCCACAATATAGAGTGAGGGGAAGCATGCAGGACAGAGTTGAAGCTGGATAGGTAGACAGGATCCAGATCAAACAGGGCCTTTTTGGTTATAGTCAGAATCTTGTTCTTTAGTCTGTAGTACCAGTAATTCATCTAAGAGTTTTAAGGTGGTGAGTGACAGTTTGTTCTTACCACAGCAAGTAGAGAATACACTGAGGTTGCAGGAGGGACAGGAGTGGATGCATGGGACTACTTACAATGCTGTTGTTGGGAGCCCAGTTGAGAAGTGATGGGATCTAGCACTGGCTAAGTGGGTGGCAATAAAGATGGAGAGACATGACTGGATTCAAGCACCATAAACAGGAAAATCAACAGCACTTAGGGATGGGTTGGATGGGATGGGCATGGTGGAAGAAAAGTGTCAAGGATGAACAGTGGTGTCAACTATAGAGACACAGAAGACAATTAGGTTGCAGAGTAGAGGTCCTGAGTTTATTCAATAGAAGTGGAGTTGGAGATGCATTTGAACAATGAAAAGAAGGTACATAGAGTTAAGAACATAGACAAGGACCTAAAAATACAGATTTATGGGATCTGCGTGTTTAGCTGACAATTAAAGCTATAAGTATGGATAAGATCATCTTGGGAGACAGTATAGAGATTCTCATGGAATCCAACATTCAATGGTTGCCGAGAAACAGATGGATGCTAGAAACTGAGAAGCATCCAGAGATGTGGGAGGCAGGATAATATTATGTCCTGGAAACTAAAGGTTGTTAGTGCCACTAGAAGTGATAAGTGGTTATTAGTGTTGAATGTTTCTGAGAGGTGTGCAAAGATGAGGACTAAAATATTTCTATAGGTGCCAATAACATGAAGGTCATGACCGCAAGAGTTATTTCAGAGGAGTCATGAGGGCAGACATCAGATTGGAGTAGGATATTGGAGGTAGAAGGTTTAGGCAACATTTTTGAAAGGAAGAAAGTTGTAGGAAACTATATAATATGACCATCATGCAATGCCATCCGTTTGAGAATAAGATATACCAAACATTGGATTTCATATACCAGATCATATACTCAAGAGACACATCACTGCATGTTCCCCTTTTGAGAGAAGGGAACATGAGGCAAATGGGGGAAAGTGCTGATAACTTATGTGTTCCAGATGACCACAAATTGAACCCACTCCAGCAGAGACAGAGAAGAACCAGAGCAGGAAAGCAGGAAAAGCTTCAAACAGCTGCATGAAAAATATTACTGTACAACCCCA
>NW_012101114.1:0-1393 GCF_000951045.1 Mandrillus leucophaeus | reverse complement strand
GAGAGTCTGGGTTCCCAGAAGGAAGGGAGGGAGGGTGGGAGCAGGGAAGGCAGGAGCAGGGAGGGCAGTGCCTGCAACACCATGGCAAGTAAACACGGTAATGATTCATCCAGTCTTCCTCAAAGGGACATTTACTTGGATAACTGTACACTGAGGAAAGGCAAGTATCCAAACATTTTGAAGACTGCTGGACACAGAGTCTAAGCTGACATCATAGAGACACAAATCAATGCTGCTCCCCACCCTAGAATCAGAACATACAGGGATTATGTAATAAATGGAGTCTTGGCCCAGGTCCTGCTCATAGTGGATCCACTGGGCCCATAGACCCCTCTTGGAAGTCATTTCCCTGGTCCTTGAACGTATACTTGGGATAGACAGACTTGACAGGTGCCCAGCACCCATACTGTGTCCTTGTCCTGTGGGGTAAGAGCTACCATAGTGGAAAAAGCCAACTGGAAGCCTCTGAACGTACTGCCCCTCTGCCAGCACACAAGTACCTAGGGGCTGGCAAACTTCTGTACGGGGCCAGATAACAAATATTTTAGGCTTTGCAAGCCAAGAAGCAACATCTTCAACTCCTCAAGCAACCGTCCTCCTCCCCCAAAAGGCTAATCATCTTTTTTATATTTAAGAATCTAAAAACCATTCTTAGTCCACAGACTGTGCAGTATCCAACAGGCTAAAGACATGGTGTGGTCTCTGCTGAGTTCACCGTTCTTAGAGAAGGCCTGAAACGTCCAAGGGGGCTGTGAGGTCTCTCAAGAAGCAGAAGTGAAATGTCATTTTTCTTTGGGTCAGGAAGTTCCTAGGACTGTAGACTGTCAAATCCTGGGCATATATGAGGTTTATTTACTTTTTTTCAAAACTAAGAAACTAATTCCAAACAGAATAAACTTTGATCACAGGTTTTTAGCCTGGGAGTCTGGCTCCCCTAATACGTTGCATGCAAAGTTCTCTCTCTCTCTCTCTCTCTCTCTCTCTCTCTCTGTGTGTGTGTGTGTGTGTGTGTGTGTATTTCCCTGCAAGAAGGCCCGAGTATCACTTTCTTCACAAATTCAAAGACTTTGCAAGAACCACCATTGTGGGGTGCCATGCCTGACCACAGCCCAGGCCCCAGGCCCTGCTGGCTGGAGGATTGATGCTGCCTGGCTTCCCTGGTGAGAACTCACCATCAACAAAAGGCCTCTGGGCTGTCACCAGTTCCAGAGGGGCTTCGGGTGGCCGAGAAATGCAGGAAAAAAGCTGCCCCAATCGATAGGCTGAACAGTTCAATAACTCATTTTGCTGCTGAGGCGGTAAAATAAATAAATAAGAACCTGGCTGGAAGTTGAAACTGTCCGTGTTCAGTGCTTCTCAGAGGCCAAGTTGATGGGCTTTAATAGCTTCGGTC
>NW_012101113.1:0-1303 GCF_000951045.1 Mandrillus leucophaeus | reverse complement strand
AAAAAAAAAAAAAAAAAGGAAAAATTAGAAAAGATACAAATAAATTGTAAAATATTTTATCTATGAATTGAAAAAATAAGTATTATTGAAGTGCCATATTATCCAATCTGTAGATTAAATAAACCTCCTATTAATTAAAATTGCAGTGGTACTATTTTCACAATAATGGAAAATACAATTCAAAAATTTACATGAAACTAAAATGAACTTTGAATAGCCAAAGCAACCATGAGGAAAAATAACAAAGCAGAGGGATGTCATACTTATAATTTCAAACTATGTATTTCAAGACTAGATAGTAATAAAAACGGAATGGACTGTGCAGAAAAATGAACAAACAAAATTCAACAGAAACTATTACTCTCAGACATTTCAGACCTGATGCAAAAAGAGAACTTTGAGTAATTTTAGTTTCTCAAAATCATGCAGATATTTGTGTGTCCCAAAAATTAAGGAAAAGCAGCCACATTGTACAGTCTCTTTATGCCATGAAGAGGACTTTGGCTCTCACTGTGAACTTGAAGGAAGCTCACTGAAAGAAAAGGAAAATCCTTAGAGAATTTAAAAGCATAAGACAGATGATGCTCCTTTGTAAGAGCAAAATTAAAAAAGAAAAAACAACCAAACAAAAAAACCCAGCTGCCCAAGAACTATTTCCTTTGGAACACAGCTTCCCAAATCACACTTTAAGGACTGGCTTTCTCTTTGACCTTGGGACCCCTTATCTGTGTCGTCTGTTGTATTCATTTTCACTCGCACCTACCTGGGGGTTTGGCTACCATCTCATGTCTCTTCATAGTCCAAGGTTTTTTTCCTTGCTCCAGACAGGTGATCAGGTCTGGCTTAGAAACAGGAATACCTGTTTTATTAAAAATAAAGAACATAAATCTTGCTTATATTCTCCAATTACAAGCTAGTAATGTGCTCAGCAGAAAGAATGTGATAAAATATGCTAGTAAATTAATACAAAAATACTAAGTTATAACAGAAATTTCTAAATAATTAGAAAATACTTTCAACTTGTAGGTTTCTTAATTTCACTATCTGGTTCTACTGAATCAAAAATTGGTGGTGGCAATCAGATTTTCAGGTGGGGGGCACCATTTTTTTTTGCCCTTAATTTTTTGGATTCCCCCTTATTTTGGATTGGGAATACAGCTCAACTCAGGAATGTGGAAAGTTTGGATTAAGATGGAACACGTTGAAGAAATTCTTTTCTAAATGAACAAATTCTGAAGATTTTCTGGAAAATGGGGATCTGAAACTCTTTTATGCAAAGAATAAATTACTAAAAAAATTCTAC
>NW_012101112.1:0-1132 GCF_000951045.1 Mandrillus leucophaeus | reverse complement strand
GCCCTTGGAGATTGACTGCACCTGCCCATGGCAGACATTGCCAGTTGATCTCAGAACTCCTTGTCACTGAGCCTTAAAATCACCCTCCCCATGACACTCCAAGTAGTTGGCATTTCAAAGTTGACAGGTGAGTGAAACCTAAACAGTGGCTTTTTGTGTGAAGGTTAGGTGCCAAAGGCATCATGAAAGGAGAAAATATTAGGAGCCAAATTTTTGGAAAAAGTTTATGAAATTGCTCCTGAAGTACAATGTCTATTATTCTGTGTACATTGTGTTTTTCCTCAATGAGTCCAACGCGGCTGAATTTTCACCTAACTTTGGTACAGATGATGGTTTCTTTGTTGAGTTCTGTCTGAAGAAAGTGACCTGCAATTATAATAGGAGCCGTTCTATGATATTTACCTTGAATCCACATAAGTCAAAGGCATGGGAGTACTCCGTCACTGCGGTTGACATCTCTCTTCCGGAACTACCCTTCTTTCTTTGTCCTTTTGTTTTCTTTATTTTGTTTTGTAGAGATTGGGTCTCGCTGTGTTGCACAGGCTGGTCTTGAACTCCTGGGCTCAAGTGATTCTTCCACTTTGGCTTCCCAAAGTGCTGGGATTGTCACTGGAAGGGCCACCATGCCTGGCCCTTCTCTGTCTTTTTTTATTGGACAGAGTCTCGCTCTTTCACACAGGCTGGAGTGCAGTGGTGCAATCTCGGCTCACTGCAACCTCTACCTCCCGGGTTCAAGTAATTCTCCTGCCTCAGCCTCTCAGGTAGCTGGAATTACAGGCATGTGCCACCATGCCTGACTAATTTTTGTATTTTTAGCAGAGGCAGGGTCTCACCATGTTGGCCAGGCTGTTTTCTAACTCCTGACCTCAAATGATCCACGCTCCTTGGTCTTCCAAAGTGCTGGGATTACAGGTGTAAGCCACTGCACCCAGCCAAACGGGACGGTGGGCTGTTTTCAATAACACTGGCTAATGTGTATTGAATATTTGTAATGCATCTGGCATCTTCTAAGTGCTTTACATGTATTGATTTATTTAACCCTCACAACAACCCTATGAGTGACTATTATTAATCCCATTTTTTTTCAGATGTGGAAACTGAAAATCAGAGAGGTTAAGTAATTTTTCCAATG
>NW_012101111.1:0-1362 GCF_000951045.1 Mandrillus leucophaeus | reverse complement strand
GGGATTTGATGGCTCTGAATGCTGTACCCGATGACAGACTCACTTGTCTCCAAGTTTTCTGGTTCACCTGCCCGGGAGAAACAAACACCAGATGTCCTGATTCACCAGGGATAAGGCAGGAAGTGAAGGAAGATAATAAAGCAAAACCGATGAAAAGCCTGTGGTGCCCCGTGGAGACAGAACCGCCCCGGGAGCTCAGGACCCTGATGGGCACCGGCTCCACAGTTTTCATCTCGGCTCCACAGTTTTCATCTCGCAGACGCCCTTCCCCGTAGCCCCTTCTCTCCCATTTTCCTCACAGCCCTAGCTATTTCCATACAATGCAAACCACCAGGAATCTACAGAATCCACAAAAAGATGCAAAAGCCCAGGGTGTTGGGTTCAAGACCAGAACTTTTACAAATCTCAAAATAAAGCCGGAAATATGAAGCCAAATGATGCTTTCCATGTAGACAGAAAATATGCCAAAACTCCCTTCAAAATCCTGACAGTGCACAATTTCACGCGCTCTGCAGCAAATCAACTCTATTTTGTTAGAACAAAAATGGAATCATCATCATTTTCTATATAAGCTGTCTCTTTAAATTATTATAACATTTGTACCCATGGATTCCCACTGGAGAATTATTTAAAAAAACACACACACACACACACACACACACAAAACTTCCAGCCATGCACGGTGGCTCACAGCTGTAACCCCAGCACTTGGGGAGCCTGAGGTGGGTGGATCACGAGGTCAGGAGTTCACTACCAGCCTGACCAACATAGCAAAACCCCGTCTCTACTAAAAATACAAAAATTAGCTGGGCATGGTGGCACACACCTGTAATCCCAGCTACAAGGGAGGCTGAGACAGGAGAATCACTTGAACCCAGGAGGCAGAGGTTGCAGTGAGCTGAGATCGCACCACTGCACTCCAGCCTGGGTGACAGAGCGAGACTCCATCTCAAAAAACAAAATGGAACAAAACAACAACAATGACAATAACAAAAACTTCTAGTAATTTACCGTGAGAAAACAGGCATTTCCCTAGTTAGTAAATTAAATAAGGAGACGTGAATAAGCATAATTTTATACTGCAAGTGGCAGATTTCCATTGCTAAAAAATAAAAAATACCACAGTTTTGACTTTTTGCCCATGACACCTGAGAATAAAACAGAAAAGGGACCAGCACTGGGCTTCATTACGAAAATCCTGCCTTAGGTGATGCCGCGAGCGGGGCTTATGCCAGGAACGAGCCTTACCTCGACAAAGACCACCCCGTCTTCTCTGCTGATGTTCACGTGGTAAAGTTTCCCATCTGCCATGTTCCTGAAATTCAAGTTAATGACATCAGGGTCTTGATGTGTGTCCAGCTT
>NW_012101110.1:518101-580894 GCF_000951045.1 Mandrillus leucophaeus | reverse complement strand
TAAAAAGTGACATCTATTCCTGGGGCTGGAAACTTTGGACCACAGATTAGATTCTGTAGTTTAGTGCAGCAGAAAGAACCCAATGAAGTTTCGTAGAACCATAGACTACTAGAACAATGGGGGACATTGCTTCAGAAAACTGAGGCATGATGAAGAGAAGTAACCTACCCATAGTCTTATAGCTAGTGGCATGTGTGGTGAGATTCACAGGAGACTTAAGGAAGAAGCTCTACAAATTGTGTGGGATGTTATCTGATCCTTAGGAAAGCTGCCTAGGATGGGATGAGAGCTCTCAATTACATGTTTGAGCCTCTGGGACAATAAACCCCTTCTGAATCTTAGGTGCTTAGCTTAGTTGATCAGTATGTTTATGTACCACCTCCCCATATGTGTGCAGGGAATGTAAAATCAAACTTTTCAGAGTTAGGAAGGGTAAACTTTCCAAAACCAAAGAGGTGATGTAGGCAGGCACACTGGCTGCAGTTCTGAGAATTCTGGGTTACTGTCCATCTCCATGAAACCATTCTGAAGCCAATGGACAGGTAGGCTACTTTTGTTTAAACTAAACAATTAACTCATGTGTTCATTTCATTCATTTATTAATTTCTTCACTGAAAGCTCATTGAGTCCAGGCAATTAATCAGACACTTTAAGTATGGAAGTTATAGAAATGCACAAAACACTTCCCTTTTCTATGGAGATCATGGGTCGCTCTTTTCTGAATCCTGACTCCTTCCTTGAAACTCTTCCAGGGTCCAGCCTGAACTTAGCCTGAGACTCCCCAGACTGAGGCAGCACAGCTCACCACCTATTGAGGGCTGATCTAGCCATAGTGCTGGAAGACAGGGTGACAGTTCTGTAGCTCCTTCCTTCATTTTTATGTTACCTGGATGTGACTGTGTCTCCACAGATGCTGTTTCTATTCTCATCCCTACTTCTAATCTTGTGTCTGCATCACCTAAACAGGGCTCAGCAACTCTCTTCACTTCACCTCTCTCCCTTGCCACATCAACTCCATCCTTAGTGAGTTTTAAATTTTTCAGTTGAATATTTTATAATGGAGATGGAGGGGAAAGTTAAGTTATATCACACATCACCCAAAATACTTCATAAACACTTTCACTTGACCATGCTCTTTTCCATAAAATCTCTTCCCCTGGCTACATACCCTCTAGGTTTCTCTTCCCCTTCAGTATCAATCATCTTCCCCCCACACCATATCTCTCCAGGTTCATTAATGTTAGTCCTTTTTGTTCCATCTTAGCTACAATTTGCATCCTCACCACCTTTGACCATATAACAGCCTTCTTAGAAGGAAGTAGGGAATTGGAAATAAAATATACTTTTTTCCTGGCTAAAGTATATCTTCCTGTCCTACAGATGGGTTATCTCAGGCAGGGGAAGCAAAATCACTTTCAAAAGTTTGAGCCTTTACTTTGCAGTCTTTCTTTTCTGTCCCCATAAGGATTAGTTATACATCATGCCTGCTAAAAGTGTAATATATTGAAAATCAGAAGAGTGCCATGGGGTGCCTGTTAGAATATAGATGTCCGAGTCAGGAACACTCTGAATTCAACTATCGGGCCTGCCACTCGCTAGTTGGGAGATCTTGGCAAGAGATATCCCTTTGCTAAAGTTCAGTTTGCTCATCTGTAAAGTGAAAACAATAGTACCTTTGAGACATGGGAGCTATGAGGATTAAATGAAGTAATGAAAAATCTCTTAGTTGGGTACAAGTCATTGATGATCCAGGTTAACAGCAGTAGTAATTAGGAGTGATGTGGCCGAATAGTAACATCAGCAGCGTTATAAAAATGTTTCTGGGCAAAAGCATTGGCTCACGCCTGCAATCCCAGCACTTTGGAAGGTCAAGGAGGGTAGATTGCTTGAGCCCAGGGATTCAAGACCAGCCTGGGCAACATGGTGAAACCCCATCTCTACAAAAATACAAAAATTTGCCAGGCATGTTGGTGCGTATCTGTAGTTCCAGCTACTTTGGAGGCTGAGGTGGGAGAATCACCTGAGCCTAAGAGGAGGCTGCAGTGAACCATGACCATGTTGCTGCACTCTAACCTGGGTGACAGAGTGAGACCCTGTCTCCAAAGAAAAAAAAGAATATTTCTGTTTTTGTAGCAGCAAATTAAGTCCTGCTACATGCCAAATATTGTGAAAATACAAATTGTCTGTTTTGCAATTCTTTTAGTGCTCTTTAATGAGGTTGCATTGGAAAGCATTTGTTGAAAAGTTATTTGAAGATTTTTTATAACACATGGTTATACCACATAGATTCTTAATCTAGAATGAATGACTTACGTGAATGCAGTGATCTCTGGTGAAATGTTACCTAGGAATGAATGATGTGATGGCATGTGAAGCACCTATGCCTCAGTTGACCTCATACAATGTCTAGCACTTTTGGGTATGGTATATCATTTCTTGAAGTTACATTACTACAAAAGAATAAATGATGTATGTGATTGTGTGTGTTTGTGTGTGTGTATATATATATAGTTTTTTTTCTTTTATCAACATGCTCTCAGCTCTGGTGTTTTGTGCTTTTGCATCTGTACTCTTAGGAAAAATGCACAGTCTCCCTTGACCTTTGTCAAGTTGTGAAACTTTGTCAGTTGTGAAACTGTGGTATTATATACGTGATGGGATGGAAGAAATGTTGCACTGTAGTAATCCAGGAGAGAAGTGGTGGGACCTGGATAAATGGGTGCATTTCCCATGAGGCTGTGTGTGGCAAACAGAGTCATATATTGGGAACACAGGCTTTGGAAGAGGACAGCAGGAAGTACAGGTCTGACAAGATGGCAGAGTTCTGTGAGGTGAGAAATAATATTCCTCTGCTATGAACCCCCAAATCTTCAGTGTAGTTTGTAAAATCACCAGATGTTTGGTTTAAGTGAATTCTTTTGATCTTGGAAATTGACAGAGAGCATAATTAATATGGTAGGCATGGAAATGAGAAGTGAGATTTGGGGAAACCATAAGGAAGAGATTTGATTCAAATATATGTAAATATGGGAGGGGTAGAGGAGGTGAGTTAGGATTAACTTACATCTCAGAGATTCTAAGGAACATCTCAATTACTCTTTCTATAATGTTTTCACTTTACATAACAATTTCATGTTCTGCCTCAAAAATAAAGTGTGAGATCCACATAACAGGATTTTTTCTTTCATACTGCAAATAAGTAAACTGAGGTTCAGAAAGTGTAAAAGATATATACAAGATCACATAAATGGTAAGGAGCAGAGCCAGGTCTAACGATAAACTAGATCATGATATTTTTCTGGATGTAATATCTTCTAGTCCAACTCACTCCTAGATGCTTAAATTTCCTCAATAATCATATCAATTCCCTGCCTTCTCTGGTTCATTGACAAACTGCCTGTATAGTAGCATCTTTCTGCTTCTGTGGACTGGTGCTTTTTTTTTTTTTTTTTTTTAATGTTCTGACTTCATGCATAGGTCTCAATTTCTGTTTGGTCCTTACCTTACATGTGTCCAAGGCCATATCTTCTATCCCTACATTTGCATAAAATCCAAATGCCTGGCCATTAGGGTTAAGATTAAGTTTTGGTGCTCCTTTGGACTTTCAAGCCTCATATGCTCCAATATTCAGACACAGTTTCCTTTTCATGTTAACACCCCAAAATTTCCCTTTAGTGTTACAATTTTGAATAGGGAATCCAGGCATAAGGGAGGGGTAATAGTTGTCTAAAGACATGAGGGAGGTGAGGAGGAAGAGGTGAGGAACATTATAGGCAGAGGAAACAGCAAGACCAGATTCTTAAGTGGCAAGTATGAATGCCATATTGCAGAAAGAGTAAGGAGGTCAGCAGAGCTGGGGCAGAGTGTGGAAGTAGGAGTAGTTAAGATCAGAGAAGTATTGGGGGTCGAGGATAGACTGTGGAAAGCCTTGTAGACTATTAAAATGACTTTTTTTTTAACCTTAAGTGACATGGAAAACTGTTGGAGGGTTCTGAGAAAAGAAGTGATATAAATGGACTTATTTTTATAATAGAATTGCTCCAGTTGCGTTGTGGTGAATGAACTGGAGGAGAACAAGGGTAGAAACAGCCTATACTATTAAATAGATGGTTATTTAAACAATCTGGTTGAGAGCTAATAATGGTTTCAAATAAGGTGATAATAATGGAGGTGGTCAAAAATGGGCAGATTCTGGATTTATTTTGAAGGTGGAGCTACATGATTTCCTAGTAGAATAAATGTGAAATCTCAGAGGTGGAGAAGAGCCAAAGTTGACTTCATGGCCTGAGAAATGGAAGTAATTTAATGGAATAAAGAAGGCTGTGGGAGCAGCAGATTTAGGAGAGATAGGAGAAGTTCAAATTTGGATTTAAGTTTGAAATGCTTATTAACATCCTAGTCGAGCAGGCAGTTGGTATGAGAATCTGTAATTCAGGGGTGACAACCAGGCTTGCAATTTAGGTCTACATATAGATAATATATCAAGCCACACAACTGGATGAAATAATCAAGGGAGTGTGTCTAGATACAGAAAATGAGAATGTGTCTAGAGAATGAGCTCCAGGGCACTTTATCTTTTGAAGTTTGTGCTGAGGTTTCTCCATAATGATGTGACCACCTCCATAGACCTTATCCCCAGCAAAACTTGTTGAAAATTATTTAAGATTCTCCCAAGCATTTAAAGTCTCTGGAAATGGCTCTAAGAACATACAGTAAATGAAAAAAACATTTATTTAAGAAAATATACTAAACTCAATAAGAACTATGAGAGTCTGTGCTAGTTGAGTCAAGACCTGCATTCTGTCTCCCCAGTTCCAGCTCAGCAAGATGTACCATATACTCCAGACTGGTATAGCCTAAAACCCAGGACCCTCTCTCCTAATTCCAAGTTGGAGGACTATACTCCAGACTGGTATAGCCTAAAACCCAGAGCCCTCTCTCCTGCTAATTCCAAGTTGGAGGACTATATTCCCTTGGGGAGATAGGATATAAGCATTTCTCATTCTGCTCCCAGCTACCTGTTGCTGAGGCCAGGTTCTGGGCAAGTACAGCTGGGAGCTGGGGGGTTCCCTTCTTCCATCCAGCCTCAACTATGGAATGGAGGCTTTACCTTGGGAGTAGTGCTGTTGAGAAAACTTGGGCCCCTTGCTCAAAATTGGGGGCAAGGATTCCATGTGGAGAAGGGCAAACCAAAGGGATCTGGGGCTGATGGCCCCTCCCCAACTCACTCAGCACTCAGCTCCTAAAGTGGAGCTGTTACTCAGAGAGAAGCACACCATCATCCCCATCCCTAGTACCAGGGCTTGGCTCAGAAAGTTATACCAGGGGGAAAACAAGCTATAGATGCAGAGAGTTCCAAATCTCTGACTGAAGGAACTTGCTTCATTTGCAACAGAGTGCAGAGAAGTTCAAGCCCAAGGGCGCTTTCAAAAATAGTGAAAGTTGCAGTGAAAGGTAATTGGGAGATTAATAGATTCATGGGTGTTATAGGCTCAACTGTAGGCTGGCTAATTTCCCAGAGAGGGAAACAGGGAAGAAATAGCTGGGAAGAACCCTCCTGTGGTCAGAACAAACCTTAAACACTGACATTCAGAACTATACCTTCAAAGGAGCCTGAATTTGATTTGATTAGCCTAAGAATGCAACTTATGCCTTTTTTCTTGTAACTAATGTTTTATAAAACCATATGAAACAATCTGAATATAATGCTTTTTGTGCCTATAACGCATAGAAATTTAATATTCTTGCAAATAAATTTAAAAGGAAATGTCTTTAAAAGACATGAAATTATATGAAGTAATAATATAATTATTACAATGTATTGCTGAGTTGGTAATGTTTATATATGTAATATGCATAATAAAAATGCACAAAGGAGAAGAAGGTAATAATGCTATATAGGAGTAATAGTTCTGTATCTTGTTGGAATTAAATTAGTATAAATCTGAAGTTGTTTTGGTAAGTTAAAGTATATATATGGTAAGCCCTAGAGCAACCAGTAAAAACAGTAGAAAATATAATTAAAGAAATGAAAATGCTATATTAGAAAATATTAACTTAGTGCAAAAGCAAGCAGTAAAGGAGGAATAGAGAAACAAAAAAGACATGAGACATATAGAAAAGAGAAAGTAAAATGGCAGACATAAATCCAACTACATTAGTATCGTAAAAGGTGAATAAATTAAACAATCCAATCAAAACTAAACACTATCAGACTGGATAAAAAAAGTTCTCAGTTATGCTGTCTATAGGAGATATGCTTTAGATTTAAAGACAAGAATAAATTGACGGTTGGATGCAGTGTCTTGTGCCGATAATCCCAACACTTTGGGAGGCTAGGCAAGAGGATTGTTTGAATCTAGGAGTTTGAGATCAGCTGGGCAACATAGGATGACCCTGTCTCTAAAAAAAACGTGCTAGGCATGGTGGCACACTTGGTTGTAGTCCCAGCTACTCAGGCGGTGAGGTGGGAGGATTGCTTGAGCCCAGGAGGTTGAGGCTGCATTGAGCCAAGATCACACCATTGCACTTCAGCCTGGGCAACAGAACAAGGCCCTTTCTGAAAAATCAAAACAATAAATAAAATACATTGAAAGTAAATGGAAAGATATATCATGTACACAGTGATGACAAGAAAGCTAGCATGTTCATCAGACAAAATAGACCTTAAAACAACAAAGTTTACTGGAGATATAGAGGCATATTTTATGATAATAAAAAGTTCAATTCATCAGAAAGATGTAACCATTATAAACATCTATGTATCTAACAAGAAAGCAGCAAAATACATGAAGTATAATCTGACAGAAATAAAGAAGAAATAGATAATAAAAAACAGTAGTTGGGGACTTCCATATCACACTTTTGGTAATGGATTGAACAAGTAGCAGAAGATCAAGAAGGAAAGAGAAGAATTTAACAACACAATAAACCAGCTAGACCAAACAGAACCCTGTAGAGCATGCCACCGAACAACAGCAGAATATATCTTCCTTTCAAGCGAAGGACACATCCTATGCCAGGCCATAACACAAACCTCAATAAATTTGAAAGTATAGAAATAATAAAAACTGTCTTCCTTAACTGTAATGAAATGAAATTAGAAATCAATAAAAGAAAGAATTTTCTTATATTTGAGAAACTCACAAATTTATGGAAACTAAACAACAGAGTGGCTAGTTCTTTAAACACATTAACAAAATTAAGAAATATTAAGCTAAATTGACCAAAAAATTAGTGAAAATTCAAATTACTAGAATTAGAAATAAAAGAGGAGATACTACTTTTGACCTTCTAGAAATAAAAAAACATTGTTTTCCAATAAATTATACAACTTGCATGATATGGACAAATTCCTAGAAAGTCAGAAACTACTGAAACTGACCCAAGAGGATATAGATAAAACAAAAAAAGCCCAAACACTCTATTAAAAAAATAAGCGAAGGACTTGAATAGACATTTCTTTAAAAAGATTTACAAATGACCAATAAACACATGAAAAGATGTTTAATATTGTTATTTGATATGATTTGGCTGTGTGCCACCCAAATCTCATCTTAAATTGTATCTTCCATAATCCCCACATGCATGTCGTGGGAGGGACCTCATGGAGGTAATTGAACAAGGGGGGCAGTTAACCTCCATGCTGCTGTTCTCATGATAGTGAGTGAGTTAACCCGAGATCTGGTGGTTTTATAAGCAGCTTTTCCCCTTTGCTTGACTCTTCTCTCCCCTGCTGCCTTATGAACAGGGATGTGTTTGCTTCCCCCTCTGCTATGATGGTAAGTTTCCTGAGGCCTCCCCAACCATGCTGAACTGTGAGTCAATTAAACTTCTTTCCTTTACAAATTACCCAGTCTTGGGCAGTTATTTATAGCAGTGTGAGAATGGACTAATACACTAAATTGGTACCAGGAGTAAAGGGGCACTGCTGTAAAGATACCTGAAAATGTGGAAGCAACTTTGAAACTGGGTAACAGGCAGAGGTTGGAACAGTTTGGAGGGCTCAGAAGAAGACAGGAAAATGTGGAAAAGTTCGAAACTTCCTAGAGACTTGTTGAATGGCTTTGACTTGTTGAATGGCTCAGCCCAAGCTGAGATGGAGATGAGAAACTTGTTGGGAACTGGAATAAAGGTGACTCTTGTTATGCTTTAGAAAAGAGACTGGAGGTGTTTTGACCTTGCCCTAGAGATCTGTGGGACTTTGAACTTGACACAGATGATTTAGGGTATCTGAAGGAAGAAATTTCTAAGTTGCAAAGCATTCAAGAGGAAGCAGAGCATAAAAGTCTGGAAAATTTGCAGCCTGATAATGTGACAGAAAAGAAAACCAGATTTTCTGGGGAGAAATTCAAGCCAGCTGAGGATATTTGCATAGGTAATGAGGAACCAAATGTTAATCACCAAGACAATGGGGAAAATGTCTCCAGGACATGTCAGAGACCTTCACAGCATCTCCTCCCATTACAGGGAAAAGGAGGGAAAAATGCTTTACTGGGCCATTCCCAGGGCCACCCTGCTCTATGCAGCCTTGGGGCGTGGTATCCTGCATCCCATCTGCTTCACCTCCAGCAGTGGCTAAAAGGAGCCAACGTACAGTTTGGGCCATTACTTCAGAGGGTGCAAGCCCAAGCCTTGGTGGCTTCCATGTGGTGTCGAGCCTGTGGGTGCACAGAAGTCAAGAACTGAGGTTTGGGAACCTCCTCCTAGATGTCAGAAGATGTATGGAAATGCCTGGATGTCCAGGCAGAAGTCTGCTGCAGTGGTGGAGCCCTCATGGAGTACCTTTGCTAAGGCAGTGTGGATGTGAGGTTGGAGCCCCCACACAGAGTCCCCACTGGGACACTGCCTAGTAGAGCTGTGAGAAGAGGGCCACCATCCTCCAGACCTCAGAATGGTAGATCCATTGACAGCTTGCACTGTGCACCTGGAAAAGCCACCAACACCCAACGTCAGCCATGAAAGCAGCTGGGAACAGGGCTGAACCCTGCTAACCCACAGGGACCGAGCTGCCCAAGGCCATGGGAGCCCACCTTTTGCATAAATGCGACCTGGATGTGAGACATGGAGTCAAAGGAAGTCATTTTGGAACTTTAAGGTTAAATGACTGCTGTCCTCAGTTTTGGACTTGCACGAGGCCTTTAGCTTCTTTGTTTTGGCCAATTTCTCCTATTTAGAATGGGTGTATTTACCTGATGTCTGTACCCCCATTGTATCTAGGAAGTAACTAACTTGCTTTTGATTTTGCAGGCTCATAGGCAGAAGGGACTTGCCTCGTTTCAGATAAGACCCTGGACTTGGACTTTTGAGTTAATGTTGGAATGAGTTATGACTTTGGGAGACTACTGGAAAGGCATGATTGTGTTTTGAAATGTGAGAACATGAGATTTGGGAGGGGCTGGGGTGGAATGATATGGTTTGGCTATGTCCCTACCCAAATCTCATCTTGAATTGTAGTTCCCGTTATCCCCTCGTGCTGTAGGAAGAACCCAGGGGGAGGTAATTGAATCATGGGGGTTGTTACCCCCATGATGCTATTCTCATGATAGTGAGTTATCATGAGATCTGATGATTTTATAACAGGTTTTTCCCTCTTGCTTGGCACTCCTCTTTCCTGCTACCTTGTGAAGAAGTACATGTTTGCTTCCCCTTCTGCCATGATTGTAAGTTTCCTGAGGTCTCCCCAGCCATGTGGAACTATGAGTCAATTAAACCTCTTTCCTTTATAAGTTACCCAGTCTTGGGCAGTTGTTTATAGCAGTGTGAAAACGGACTAATACATTATTCATTATAAAAATGCAAATAAAAACAATGAGGTAGTACTTCACTCCCACTAGGATAACTGTAATAAAAACAAACACTCCACCTCCTGCAAATAATAAATGTTGGTGAGACAGTGAAGAAATTGGATCCCTCATATACTGCAGGTGGAAAAATAAAATGTTTTAACCACCATGGAAACAACTTGGTGGTTCCTCAAAAAGTTAAACATGGAATTACCACATGACCCTGGAATTCTACTCCTATGTGTATACCCAATAGAATTGAAAACAAATACTCAAAAAAATACGTGTACATGCATGTTTATAGCAGCACTATTCACAATAGCCAAAGGCAGAAATAGCCCAAATAATCCTCAACAGAAGAATGGATAAACAAATTGCGGTATATATGTACAGTAGAATATTATTTAGCTATGAAAAGAAATGGAGTTCTGATTTTTACTACAACATGGATGAACCTTGAAAGCTTTATGCTAAGTGAAGAAGCTGGACACAAAAGTCTACATATTGTTTCATTCCACTTATATGAAATATATATAATAGATAAGTCATTAGACATGGAATGTAGATTGATGGTTTCCTGGGACTGTAGAGAAACTGCTTTATGGTTAAGAAGTTCTATTTTGGAATGATGGAAATATTTTGAAATTAGATAGAGATGGTGGTTGCACAATATTGTTAACATTCTAAATGTCACTGAATTTATTCATCCTAATAAAATTAAGATAACTTTATATTATGTAAATTTTATTTCAATAAACCATTTAAGAAACCACACCCAAGGAAAAGCCCAGATTTGGTTGCCTTCACTGGTAAGTTCTACTAAGCATTTAAAGAATAATTAATGCCAATTCTTTACAAACTCCTCTAAAAATTATAAGAGGAAGGAACACTCCCAAATTGATTCTATGAGGCCAGTATTACCGTGATCCTAGAACCAGACAAAGATATCACAAAAAAGAAAAATACAGACCAATATCTCTTTTGAATATGGATGCAAAAATTCTCAACAACCTATTCACAAACTATTTCACAAAACATTTCAAGAGAATTATGCACCATGACAAAGTGGGATTTATCCTGGGAATGCAAAGTTGGTTTAACATATGAAAATTAGCTAATGTAATACACCACATCAATAAAATACAAAGCAAAAACCATATGATATCACAGCAGATACAGAAAAACATGTGACAAATTCAAACACCCTTTCATGATAAAAATATTTGACAAACTAGGACTAGAAGTACAGTTTCTCAACTTGATAAAGCCCATTTATAAAAAACACATAGCTAATGTTATACTTAATAGTGAAAGGCTGAAATCTTTCTCTTTAAGGTTGGAAACAAGGAAACAATATCTGCTTTTGAAAAATCTATTCAACATTGTACTAGAGGTTCTAACCATAATTACTGGTCAAGAAGAAAAATAGAAGACATCCAGATAGAAAAGGAGAAAGTAGAATTGTCTCTATTTTCAAATGGCATGACCTTGTATATATATAATCTTAAGGACAGTACTATAAGAACCAATAAATGAGTTTACTAAGGTTGCAAGATACAAGATAAATATATACAAGTTATATTTCAAAACACTTGCAATAAACAATTTGAAATGGAAAGTTATAAAGCGATTTCACTTATAATAGTATCAAAAAGAATAGGCTGGTGTAGTGGCTCACACCTGTAATCCCAGCATTTTGGGAGGCTAAGGTGGGTGTATCGCTTGAGGCCAGGAGTTTGAGACCAGCCTGGACAACATGGTGAGACCCCATTTCTACTAAAAATACAAGGCCGGACTCAGTGGCTCATGCCTGTGATCCTGGCACATTAGGAGACCAAGGTAGGCAGATCGCTTGAGTTCAGGAGTTTGAGACCAGCCTGGGCACATGGCAAAACTCTGTCTCTACAAAAAATACAAAAGATTAGCCAGGCATGGTGGTGCAGGGCTGTAGTTCCAGCTACTTATGAAGCTGACATGGGAGGATTGTTTAAGCTCAGGATGTGCAGTGAGCTGACACTGCCCCACTGCACTTCAGCCTGGGTGACAAAGTGAGACCCTATCTAAAAAAAAAAAAAAAAAAGAAAGAAAGAAAGAAAAAAGAAGGAAGGAAAGAAAAAAGTACCAAAAAGAATATTGTGAAAATGGCTATACTGCCCAAAGTAATTTACAGATTCAATGCTATTTCCATTAAGCTACCATTGATATTCTTCACAGAATTAGGAAAAAAACGATTTTAAAATCCACGTGGAACCAAAAAAGAGCCCATATAGCCAAGACAATCCTAAGCAAAAAGAACAGAGCTGGAGGCATCACACTACCCAACTTCAAACTGTACTGCAAGGCTACAGAAACCAAAACAGCATGGTACTGGTACAAAAACAGGCACATAGAACAACGGAATAGAATAGAAGACTCAGAAATAAGACTGTACACCCACATCCATTTGATCTTTGAGAAACCTGACAAAAGCAAGTAATGGGGAAAGGATTCCCTATCTAATAAACAGTGCTGGGAGAACTGGCTAGCCATACACAGAAACTTGAAACTGGACCCCTTCCTTGTACCTTATCCAAAAATTAACTCAAGATGGATTAAAGACTTAAACGTAAAACCCCAAACTACAAAAACTCTATAAAAAAATATAGGTGATGCCATTCAGGATATGGGCACAGGCAAAGATTTCATGACGAAAATGCCAAAAGCAACTCCAACAAAGGCAAAAATTGATGTGTGAGATCTAATTAAACTAAAGAGCTTCTGCACAGCAAAAGAAATGATTATCCGAGTGAACAGACAACCTACAGAATGGGAGAAAATTTTTGCAATCTATTCATCTGACAAAGGTGTAATATCCAGACTCTACAAGGAACTTAAACAAATTTACAAGAAAAAAAACAAACAATGCCACTAGGAAGTGGGCAAAGGCATAAAAAAGGATGAGTTCATGTCCTTTGCAGGGACATAGATGAAGCTGGAAATCTTCATTCTAAGCAAACTATCACAAGGACAGAAAACCAAACACCGCATGTTCTCACTCATAGGTGGGAGTTGAACAATGAGGGCACATGGACACAGGGCGGGGAACATCACACACCTGAGCCTGTCGGGGTGAGGGGCTGGGGGAGGGATACCATTAGGAGAAATACCTAATGTAAATGATGAGTTGATGGGTGCAGCAAACCAACATGGCACAGGTATACCTATTTAACAAACCTGCACGTTGTGCACATGTATCCTAGAACTTAAAGTATAATATAAAAAAAGAATTTACTCATGTAACCAAATACCACTTGTTCCCCCCAAACCCATGGAAATATATATATATAAAAAGAAAATGGGCAACGGACATGAACAGATACTTCTAAAAGAAGACATTCATGTAGCCAACAAACATATGAAAAAAAGCTCAACATCACTGATCATTAGAAAAATACAAATCAAAACCACAATGAGACACTATCTCACACCAGTCTGAATGGCTATTATAAAAAGTCAAGAAACAGATACTGGCAAGGTTGTAGAGAAAAAGGAATGCTTCTATACTGTTGGTGGGAATGTAAATTCAATCATTGTGGAAGACAGTGTGGTGATTCCTCAAAGATCTAGAAACAGAAATACCATTTGACCCAGCAATCCCATTACTGGGTATATACCCAAAGCAATATAAATCACTCTATTATAAGTATACATGCATGTGTATGTTCATTGCAGTACTATTCCCGATAGCAAAGAAATGTAATCAATCCAAGTGCCCATCAACAGTAGACTGGATAAAGAAAATGTGGTACACATACACCATGGAATACTATGCAGCCATAAAAAGGAATGAGATCATGTCCTTTGCAGGGACATGGAAGCTGTTATATTCAGCACGCCAGTGCAGGAACAGAAAACCAAACACCACATGTTCTGACTTATAAGTGGGAGCTGAACAATAAGAACACATGGACACATACCGGGGAACAACACACACTGGGGCCTGTTGGGGTTGGGGGGGAAGAGCATCAGGAAGAACAGCTAATGGGTGCTGGGTTTAATACCTGGGTGATGGGCTGATCTGTGCAGCAAGCCACCATGGCGCACATTTGCCTATGTAACAAATCTACACATCCTGCACATTTACCCTGGAACTTAAAAGTTGATAATAAAATAGAATAAAACCTTTAGTAATATATTTAACAAAAGAAGCACAAAACTTATGCTCTGAAAACTACAAAAATTTTTAAATTTTTTAGAGTTTAAAGATTAAAATAAATAAAAAATATTTTATATTTGTGGCATGTAAGAGTATTGTTAAGATGGCAATACTCCCCAAATTGATCTAGAGATTCAGTGGAATCCTTATCAGAATCCCAGCTGGCTTCTTTGTAGAAATTGACAAGCTTATCCAGAAATTCATATGGAATTTCAAGGGATCTTGAATTATGAAAACAATCTTGAAAAATAAAAACAAAGTTGAAGGATTCACACTTACTGATTTCAAAACTTACAACAAAGCATCAGTAGTCAAGAGAGTGTGGCACCAGTATAAGTACAAACATGTAGATCAAATGAAATAAAATTGAGAGTCCAGAAATAAATCCATGTATCTGTTATCAACTGGTTTTCAACAAAGATGCCCAGATCATTCAATAGGAGAAAGAGTAGTCTTTCATAGGAATACTGGATATCCCTGCTCAAAAGAGTAAAATTTGGTCCTTATCTCACACTGTATAAAAAGTTAACTCAAAGTGGATTGAGGACCTAAGCATAAGAGCTAAAACTATACAGCTCTTAGAAGATGTGAGCTGTAGATATGTACAAATATATCATCATGACCTCTAATTTGGCAATGAATTCTTAGATACAACACCAAAAGCATGAGCAAGAAAAGAAAAATGAGATAAATGAATCTTCAACAAAATTAAAAATTGCTATGCTCTAAAGGACACAATCAAGAAAGTGCAAAGACAAGAATGGAAGAAAATATTTGCAAGTCATAAATTTGACAAAGAACTTGTATCTAGACTATATAAAGAACTCTTAAACTCAATAATAAAGAGCCAAATAATATAATTAAAAATGGGCAAAGGATCTAGGAAGACATTTCTCCAAATAAGGTATACAAATGGCTTGTAAGCACATGAAAAGGTGCTTGACATCATTAGTCATCAGGGAAATGTAAAATAAAACCACAATGAGATATGCATCCATATCCACTAGAAAGACTAAAATTTAAACAAACAATTTCAAGTGTTGGTGAGAATATGGAGGAATTGGAAGCTTTGTGTACTGCTGTCAGGAATGTGAAATGGTGCAGTCACTTTGAAAAATAGTCTGGCAGTTTCTCAAATGGTTAAACACAGAGTTACTATGTGACCCAGCAATTCCACTCCTAGCTATATACCCAAGATAAATGAAAACATATGCCTGCATGAAGACCTGTACACAAATGTTCATAGCAGTATTATTTATAACAGCCAAAACAAGGAAGTCCTAATCAACTGAAAAATGGATAAACAAAATATGGTATGCCCATAAAATGGGATACTATTTAGCCATGAAAAGGAATCATGTATTGATACATGCCACAACGTTACGAACATTGAAAACATTATGCTAAATGAAAGAAGCCAGTCACAAAAAGACTATATCTTAAATGATTCAATTTGTGTGAAATGGAAAGAATAGGCAAATCTATAGAGACAGAAAGCTCATTAGTGCTTGCTTAGGGCTAGGGGGAGTAGGGAGATAAGGGTAATAGCTAAAGGGCATGGGATGTCCTTTTGAATTGGTGAAAGTATTCTAAAATTGGCTGTGCTCATGGTTGTGCATATCTGTGAGTATACTAAACATCACTGAATTGTACACGTCAAATAGGTGAATTGTACAGTGTGTGAATTATGTCTCAATAAAACTGTTATAGAGAATTATGTCTCAATAAAACTGTTATAGAGAAATAAAGTTTGTGGTGACGAGATAGATCAGCAAAGGGGCAGAATAGAAATGGCCAGTGAGGTAGGAGAGATTCCAGGAGGTAGATCTGACCTGAGAGCTTTCTATTACAGTGTAGGAAGTATTTCCTGGCTTTATTCTGGAAGTGATGGAGAGCACCACTTGATTGAAGAGTTTCAAACAATGCAGTGAACTAGACTCCTCTTTTGTGGTTTGCTGTAAGGGAAAGAGAAAAAAGGGACAGAAGCTGGAAAGAGAAGAGAATATGTAGACTTTCTCATCTAAATGCTTCTATTTCCTTAGTTCAGTAATGTGCTACGTGCTGGCAGAGAAACATAGAGGGCAGTAGGTGAGTTCACAGGAAGGCCTGGGGATTTACAGATGGTTTCTCATAAGAGGTGTGATCTAAGCCCATGCTTAAAGATTGGGTTTGCCATCAAAGAAGTGTAAAAAAATAGCATAAGCAACGGTGAAAGGTAAGAAACATCCTGACATTTGCGGGAATTAAAAGAATCTTGGTGTTAACAAACTAAAGAACAACTATAAGAGGCAGGAAAGAGAAGACGGGGGCAAGGTCAGAGAGGGTTGAGATTCCACTATAAAGAGTATTTACTCTGGTTTTATTGTGAAAGTGATGTGGGACAATCAAAATGTTTCAAGCAGAGAGATCAAATAGACAAACAGCTCTGAAGGCTGCATGTAGGATGGATCTGCTCTGGGCAGAGGTGAGCAGGTTGGTGTAAGAACAGCTGTGGGACTTTTGTACAACATCCTAAACTAAGTCAGTAGATCAGTAGATAAAAGGGAAAACAAACATTTAGAAAAGTGAAATCATTAAGATTTGGTGATTGGGAGAAAAGTGATGACTGGGTAGCTGATGATGACTTTGATGAAGATTGGAAACATAGGAGAATGGACAAGTTTTACGATCCTGAGGAGCCTGTGGAGTATCAAGCTGGAGGTATCAAGTGGGCAATTGAAGAAAGGACTTAGGGGAGATGGTGGAGCTGGAAATGCAGTCTAGAAGATGCCTGCAGGCTGGTCACGGTGGCTCACACCTGTAATCCCAGCACTTTGGGAGGCCGAGGCAGGTGGGTCACCTGAGGTCGGGAGTTCGAGACCAGCCTGATGAACATGGAGAAACCCCGTCTCTACTAAAAATACAAAATTAGCCAGTCATGGTGTTGTGCACCTGTAATCCCAGCTACTCCGGAGGCTGAGGCAGGAGAATTACTTGAACCCGGGAGGCAGAGGTTGTGGTGAGCTGAGATCACGCCATTGCACTCCATCATGGGCAATGAGAGTGAGACTCCATCTCAAAAATAAATAAATAAGTAAAAGACACCAGCATACAGGTGGTTGTTAAAACAAGGAGAGTGGATTAGATTACCCAAGGAGGGTGTCTATGGGGAGAACCCAATTCTAGTATTCAAAAAGTGGAAAAAGGAGAGGGAACTTATAAGTAATAATGAAAAGAAATGATTAGCAGAAGATGAAGAACATAAGCAAGCAAAAGAGAGTTTCAAAAATGAAAATCTGTGAGTAGTCCACAGTCCAACGCGTGGAGACTTCAGTTAGAATAGGACGGAAACATGTTCGTTGTTTTGTCAATATCATGGTCACTGGAGACTTGTCAGAGCAGTTCTGGTGGAGCAGTGGGAGAAAAGGGAGATAGTAGTGATCTGGCTAGGGAGGGGGAGGTGAGAAGTGGAGACAGCAAGTGAAGAGGATGCTTTCCAGAATGTTCTAGAAGAAAAAGTAGAGTAGAAAGAGAGGTTGGAGGAAAATGTTAGATCCAGACAGTGTTTATATTTTAATATGGAACAGTTGATCATGTTTATAGGCTCATGGGAGTGAACTCATAGGGAATGGAAGACCACGTTAGAAGCTAGAAAGGGGGAGGAGCAGAGATCTTGAGGGGAATAGGTGGAGGTGTGGCCACGAAGATGCAGTCACACTGCATCATTTGTGAGAGGCTGAATAATGGCCCCTCAAAGATGCACATATCGCCATCCCCAGAACCTGTGAATGCTACCTTATATGCAACAGGAACTTTGCAGATGTGATTAAATTAAGGATCTTAAGATAGTGAGATTATTCTGGATTATTTGGGTGGGACTTTAACATAATCACAAGTTGTCCTTCTAAGAGGGAGGCAAAGAGGGATTTGGCTATAGAAGAAGAGCAGGCAATGTGACCATGAGAGCAGAGACTGGCGCAATGCAGCCATAAGCCAAGGAATGTTGGAAGCCATTTGAAGCCAAAAGAGGCAGGAAACTGATTCTCTTCTGAAGGAACCAGGTCTGCCTGATTGTTGTTGGCAGACCACTTCGAGTTTTAGCCTTGTGAAACTCATTTTGGACTTCTGACATCTAGAAATGTAAGCGAATACATTTGTGTCATTTTAAGTCACTGCGTTTGGGGTAATTTGTCACAACAGCAATACGAAATTAATACATCTTCTGATACTAGAAGGGGAGAAGACACAGGAATAGTTAATTTTGACAGAAGTGGACAGGAATTTAAGTTGTGGATACCTAATGGTCTCAACTTTATTTTGGATCAGAAAGCCAGGTTATGTTTTAGGATAATAGGGATAAGCTAAGGAAGTTGAAAGGAAAAGTTCTTGAAAGTAAATGACAAGGCTACTAAACTAGCAGAAGAAAAAGAATTGACCAGTAACCTTGATACCAAGAGACTGGATGTTTGAACAGACTTTTGCTGTGGAGTGATGGAGATGTCATGTTGCTTCACTACTTCTGGAATTTTCGCCAGCTGTGCCCAGTCACCCCAATAGAAGATCAAAGAAGGCGACTGTGAGTTTAATTCAGGTTTGGGATTTTGCCAGGTTGCAGGAATGCAGGAATGGGTGGTGGAAACACTGATTCTGGTGGGTTTCCTGTCTCCACCTCCTATCTTGAGGTATGTGGGCCTGGAGAATGGGCAGCTTCCAGTTCCAAGGGTCCCATGGGAGGAGGGGAGGCAGCTCCCTCTAGTGCTGCCAGGTCAAATCTAAGTTACGAAGGTGGAAAAGAAAGAATTATAATTTGATGGAAAGGTTGAGGTTTAAGGGAAATAGTTTCTGGGGACATAGTGGAAATGTGCAAAAGTGAGAACATTGAGTGCGCAGAGGAGACAAATCATCTCATAGTGCAAACTGGTAGGGAGTGAAAGAACAGAAGCCCTGTGGCTGAGAGGGCTGGTGACTTTGGAGGCAAACACACATGACAGAGATGAAAGGCGGCTGGGATTCGCAGTTTGTCCTAAGGCTCCAAGTGGCTTTCTGGGGTCAGCCTTTGGGATGGACATGGTAGAGATCTCTAGCAGGCAAGTCTATCACAGTGGACTGGGCCTTGGGAGGGGAAGTGATGATGTTTAAGTCCTGTGTGGCTGGAGGGTCTTGACTGCGGGAGTCCAAGCCCCAGTGTACCCTCTTTCCTAGAGTTCTAGATTGGGTAATAAGCTACTCAGAGCTTAGAGCAGATCCTCTTTCCCTGGGACTTCATGGCCCAGTGCTTCAAGGGGCTGAGGCTTCAATTCCACTGTGACCCACATCCTTTCCTCTGACTAATTACAGACCCACATTGTCCAGGCTATTTTATGTCTCCATGCACATGCTATTTGCTCATGCCAGAGTGGGGCTTGGCTACCTGTCTGCCTGGTGAATTCATCTTTCAAACATAGCTCACTGCCAGCCTCTCCAGGAGGCTCCTATGATGGTCTCCGCCTACAGCTCCCATCGCTCTCAGGGTGTTGCTCCCTTCTCTGCACAGTTATGCTTTGCAATACTGATGCTGTTGTATGGAACCACAGGGTTCTCTTCCTCTATGTCTTTTCCCCCTCTCTCACTAGCTCCCAAGCTCACTGTGTCTCAGTCTCTATATCCCCAATACTCCAGAGAGGAGATCCACAAAAAACTGGAATAAATCTTAAGGACTGTGTAAATGAAGGCGCAATTCTGATCAGGGTGCTGGTTGGGGATATAGGTTGGTGGTATATATGAGCTTCAAGTCCATTTTAGCCTTTCTTGGTAGAACTACTTTCTTTTTCCAAAACCAGTTGCTTAAAAACTCTGTCCAAAGTAAAACAAAAAACAAAAAAACAAAAAGCAAAAAACAAAAGAAGTACAGACTTGTTCCTCCCAAGGCCAGCTCTGTCTGATTGCTAGGAAATTTCAATGTTTGAGTGGCATCCATGTCCCTACTCTCTACTCTGGCTAAACCAATTGCTTATTTAATTCTTTACATGTCCCTCCATCAGGGGACAGCAGTATCTCCTTCTTCACATCACTTTGCCTTCCTGGATCCTGCCACCTGTTTTTCTAGGCGTGAAAGCGCTGAAGTTTGGAGCAAGGCCTAAACTCTCTGTGAACCTCATGTCAAATCACATAGTTTCAGAAAACCCAGATGCAGTTTGAAATTACAGTTAAGATTCCATGGAAAATAAATGACATGAGCAGCTGAAAACCCCACCCCCACCATCCTCCCCTCCCCTACCCCTGTTTTTGATGTCCCCTCCCCGCCTCAGCCTCCCCACCCCACCGCCTCTTCAGAACAGAATTTGTTCACTGGGGACATGAAACCCGAGCCTTGCACAAGAGTCGGGTGTTGATTTGGTCCATCCAGGGACAGGCAGCTGCTCAAGGGGGCGGGGTGGGGGTGGGGGCACTGGCAGAAGTCTCTGGAAGTCCTCAGGAGAATTGCAGTTGGAGGGTCCTTGGGGGCTGCCCCCTCCCGTTTTGCGCAATCTATCTTTAGAGAACTGCAAGTTAATTTCTCAGAAGGGCCTCAGAGCTGTGAAGACTTCTAAACGGACAAACCACTTCCTGCAATCTTTAACTGAATTGGGGCTGGGGGGTGTGACCATTGGAGGGGGGGTCCATTCAGACTTATCCACCCTTGTGTCTTTCCACAGCCCACCCCTGGCTCTGGGCCAAGAGAGATGGAGCAAAGAGTGGGCCCTGTAACACTAGCAGAGGTCACCAGCCAGAAGTGCAGTCCTGCTCTCAGGGACTGGTCAGTAAGGGGGGCCCGGAGGGTGGTCAGGACCCTGTCCTGATGTCCCCATTTCAGCTTGGAGCCTCTTGCACTTAATCTCTTAAGAGGCAACCTGGGACAGTTGCTTCCTGTCCCTATGTGACATCTCTAAGATGGGTAACAGGAGGCTGTTTCAGAAAGAAGCAGCTTGAAGTCATTCAGCAATGGCTTCAAGTCTCCTAGTGGTGTCAGCAGCAAATGGGTTACCAAAACATGAGGACCCCGAAAGGATTCTTCCAAGCAGCTTGATGCAGTGCAGAAAGATAGATTTAACCACAAGCAGGCTTGGATTCAAATCTTGTCTCCACCACTTACTATCAAGTACCAAGAGGACTTGGGGAGGTGTCAACTTCTCTGTACCTTAGTAAACTGCAATCAATAACAGGAACTACCCTGGAAAATTGTTACGATGTTTACCTGAGATGATATCTATACGATACTCATTTTGGGGCTAGGGATATCAATATGTCCAATACATGCTACTTCTCAGTCCCTCAAAAAATAATAATAAAGGCTATTTTGGAGAGTTTGCTAAATGCCAGGTCTTAGCCCTAAATGCGCCTTATCTCATTCGATCATTGTGATGGCTGCTGTGAGACTGGTAATTATTACTGGAGCTTTATGGAGTCTTGAGATGGCAGTGGCAGCCTCTCAATGGGATTCTGTCTCTGGCAACAAAGTATTGTTCTTTCCCTCCCTCCTGTGCTTCTCCTCATCACACCTTTCTGGACACCTTTTCCTCAGGTACGTGGGGCAACTCTCTTCAGAAATCCCCCAACCTGGCCCACATTCTATACCTGCCAAGCTCTGAGTTCAGCCCGGTGACTGTGACTGAGGGGCTAAGGCTAGAAGTAGAACTGCCATATTCTGAAAAAAAAAATCTAGGACACACGGTTAAATTCAAATTTCAGATAAATGACAAGTGTATTTTTAGTGTATGTCTATCCTAAGTATTGCATGGGACAAATATCTGCTATAAAATTATTTGTTTATTTGAAATTCAAATTCAAGTGGGAAACCTTTACATAGTCAAAAATTATATTTTTATCTTTTACATATGCTAGCATTTTCCTGCTTTGGCTTAATGAACCCTTCCCGTTGATAAGCATTCCACACTTCAATATGTGCCACTCATTTGAACCTCGAAGTATCAGTACTCCCATTTCACAGAGGAGAAACTTGAGGCTCAGAGGGGTCAAGGAACTTCCCCAAATAACATAGTTATTAAGAGGTGAAATAAGAACGAGAGTTGTGACTCCTAGTTATCTATGAGCCTATGAAGTCACAAAGATTCCAGACCGGTCTGAAATCTACAGCCAAGAGGAAAAGGAGAATTGAGGTTTTGAAAACATATACTGCAAGCGGAAAAGGCAGCTGGGTGTTGTCTTGGAGGCCTGAACTGCATTTTTGAGCCAGACATGGAAGTTCAGCATTCCACAGACCACCTTTGCCCAGCATGGCAAGGTGGAAGCAGGCGCCGGTGGCCTTTATTGTGTAATGAAAAGTTATTTGATCACATTGGTTATTTGATCACAAAGCTCCCTGATGTTTCACTTTGAGCCAGAACCTTGGGAATGCAGAAAACAGATCCAATTGCAAGTCTGACCTTTTCTATGTACCAAATGCTGATGGAGAAAGGAGCTAGAATTGCTCCTCAAAGACGATTCTCTGTGCAATTCAAAGTAAAGACTGTCAGCTGAGGTGTGGAAGGAGATACTACCCAGAGAGTTTCCAGAATTTCCAAAGACAGGTGCCGGCATCTATCTTATACCAAAGAGGCTGTTCACAGAATACAATTGCTTTTGTTTTTGTCTTATTCTCATGTTCCCTCACTTTTGGACACACACACACACACACACACACACACACACACACGTTGCAGATGCAAGCGTATATACAAACATTGACATTTGAAACACTCATATCAAATTTGGAGAAATATATTTATGACATTATGAACATGAAACAATCATCACTCATGTGTTATGCATATAACTATTTAATAGTATTTGTAAATGAATCAAAAAATTGTTAGCTTACTCATTGATTGATTTATGGGTTGGTTTATTCAACAAATACATAATGAACACCTAATATGCACTAATTTCTTTGCCAGGTGCTGGAGGATGGGATCTAGAGATGAATGGAGTTCAAATAACCAATATTAAACCCAACGTATTTGAAGGAAAAGGTGGCATGGAAGAATTGAGATATTGCAGCCACATGTACCTGGGTTTTAAACTGGGCTCTGCCACTCACTAGCTATGTATCCTTGGGAAATTCACTTAAGCCTTTGAGTCTCAGTTTCCTCATCAGTAAACTGAAGCTAAGGATAACTATTTTGTTAGTACTGTATGACAACCTTGTGACTAGTTGCGTGTTAGCATTATACCCATTTTACAGATGACAATGTGGCTCCGAGAGGTTTGCTGTATTGCTCAAGGTCATACAACTAGTGAGTATGGCAGCTGAGTGTTGAACCTTGGTCTTCTAGTTCCAAGTGTAGTATTTTCTCCATTTCTTTCCAGCTCATTTTTTTTTAGCCCAAATAATTAATTAATTTATCCCTCCAAACTATTCAGCAAAACATTTCTGCGTTCCAGGATCATTATCTGTTATGAAAAGACCTCCTGGAGTCTCTTTATTCTAAACTTTCAAGACAACAACCACCACAATAAAATTAACTTTAAGTGAGCACAGCCATTGAAGAACATTAAGTTTGTGCAAACTTCCTTCCATGACTGCTAAGTACAATTTGATACAAAACAGTCTCTAGACTTCAGTGGGTGGAAGCGAAGCCACCCGCTCTCCTTTTATCATGGAGTCCAGCTCCCGGAGGGTCCCAGTTTGATCTTTCAGGTTTTTCTGTTTCTCTCAGCAATTCACCCCTAACAAAACCATAATCTGTTGACATTCTGGAAAAGGAACATCGATTTTAGCCATCATCAGCTAGGCACAGGTAATTCAGACAGCTGGATTGCTGTACTGAATGTATCTTGCATGTACCCAGAAGATAGAAAAAGCAGCTAAAACTCACCAAGGACTCAGTTTGCTTGCCTAGTTAGCCATAAAAGCCATTCTCTTTCCCACTAACGGAGAAGTCTGTCTTTGGGAAGAACCATACCTTTATGAATGTGCTTCTATATTAGTTTCCATCAGGCCTTGAATCAATGCATGGTGCATTGATACACATAGAGCACTATTAAATCTTTGGACTAGCAGGACTTCATTGTCATTTTCCGGTCCAATGCTCTGACTATTTAGGTCTATCTTCCTAAAATTCTATCAACTGTTTGAATTGCTCTATTTTGGTACCTTTTGACAGTGGTTGGTCTGGGAAAAACAGAAACTGTCTCCATTCCCCAGTTGAAATTTGAAATGTCCAGTAGAAAGGGCCTGAATTTTAAGAAAAAAATAATGTTTAGTTGCATTCCTAATATGTAAATACCTTCTTATAAAGTGATATCGTAAAATATCACAGGTAAGGTCTAAGTCTCCTTCAGGCTGTTTTCTCCAAACCCCTGAAGTTTTCGCAGAGGAAACCACTGTTAACATTTTGGTGCACAGCTTTTTAAAGCTTTATCTATGTCTTTATATACATGTTTGGGTACCTTGGTATGTATATGTTTTAACATAAATCAAATAATTTCATCTGTCATTATTATATCACTTGGACTTTTTCTTGAAATTATGTACAAATATACCTCATTCTTTTAACTGATTCTTAGTATTGATTAATGGAGATATGTCATGGTTTATTTTGCCATTCCTCTATTGATAAATTGTTGTCATCTCTTTTTTTCTCCTACTGTAAAATGTAGTATGTGACTCCTTGTGCAAACAAATGTGTGTGTGTTTCTCAAGTGTGCACATTGAGAGGTGGGATTACTATGCTTACTTCTGCTTGTAAACTCCAGGGATAGGAAATTCACTTGTCCCTGAAGAAGCACCTGTCCTCCGCTCTTCTTCCCTACCCCCATTGTCTGAGTGAGCTGAGAGCCTTGAACTCCGTAGTCGTGGATCGATGCTTTCTGTGGCACAAGTCTAGTCTGTTTTCTCTTCAGATTTGATAGTCATTTCCATTCTGGCAGCTCCTACTGAGGGGAGGGGGTGAAGAACAGTAGATTCATGAGAAACCAAGAAGATAGCTCTAGGTAGGTCAGATCTCAACAGGAAAACTAATAAAGGCTGTACCGAATTATAATGACTGTAAATAGCCCCTCTGCCAGTTTTCCATTCCTCCCCAGCCCCTGCATACTGAGGATGACCCAGAATTGCAGAATCTCACCTATACTTTTAGGGGTGCAGGAGAATTTAAAGCCATTCTTTGCAGCCACTGAATTTTAAATATGGAGATGAGGCTTTCTGTGGGGAGTCTTCCTGACCTTGGGTAAGTACTTTACTATTGAAGCACCTGTTTCAAATTACCGGTTAGAGGGTGTGATGATCTCTGCTCTACTTAGCTATTGAGGTTGTTGAAGAGATGAAACAAGATCATAAAGGTGAAATCTTAGGTGCAGGCTTAAGGGACGACTATGGCATAGCATTTAAGATGTGTGCTCCGGAAGCAGAAGGGTTCATTTCAAACTCTCTTGAGGCTAAACTATGTGAACTTAGGGCAATTTGAACTCTGGGCAGAAGGGAGCACTCTTGCACTGTCTCTAGATTGTCTTCACCAGTTGGGAGGAGGGGATGCATTTTTGTCTCTATTGTCCAGTATAGTCCTTGGGTCACTGTGGGGATGGTGAGTTACCTTGTATCCATTAGCTGGGACTGGCCATTTCATGATTCCCCAAAATGCAAAGCATCCTGGCCCAGTTGACTTTGCCAGTTTTTTTTCTTTTCCCCCCCAGGGCAGATAGGAACTGACCACAATGGCTCAAGTAGCAAATGAAGAGTCCAGCACAAACAGCCATCATATGGTGCAAATAGCAGGAGAGACCCCATTGCCACCTGATTTCTGCATGATCTATTTGTGGTGGCATGAGGCACTGCAGGAGAGGTACCCTGCTGCCTTCCAGCAGTAATGAAAGAGATTATGTGGACTATGGGTTCTAGGAAATAAACTTTGAAGACTCCAGCTGGCTCGGCAATAATATAGGTGGTTCTAACGACACTGCTTAGTTATGGGAAACCATCACTGAAGAAATAGGCCCATTTAGTATCATCTCCCATCTTGTCATGAATATCAGAAGCCTGGAAGACAGGGATAAAATAAAAATGGGTGAAACGTGTTTGGCATCTGGAGTTTCTGGAAAGTGCAGCCAAGTCTCTCCGTTATGCTTTGTGTTGGTTCTGGACTGATTAAAGGTATCAACGTTGTACCTCTTTCTTGCTACTGCTTTAAACTTTTTATTTTGACATAATTTCAGACTTTTAAAAACATTGACAGAATAGTACAAGGAGTTTCCCTCATGTTAATAATTTACCAACTTTACTAAATTTAATATATATGTACCATCTATTATATATGCCATGTATTTTTAAATGATACCATGTATTTTCATATAATGCCATATTTTTTTCGGACTTATTTGAAAGTTACAGACATAATGTTCTTTATCCCTAAAGACTTCCATGTGTACTTTCTGAAAATGCATTTTGTTACATAAGCACTATTGTTAATCATCAAAACTAGGAAATTAACATTAATACAAAGCTATTACCTCATCTATAGACCTCACTTGAATTTCACCAGTTGTTCCAGTTTTATGCCATATGGTAAAAGAAAACACTGGATCACACATTGAATTTATTCATGTCTCATCTTTTTAAATCTGGAACAGTTTTCTGTCTTTTATGGCAATGACATTTTAGAAAAGTACAGGTGAGATTTTTGCAAAATGTTTCTTAATCTAAGATTCTCCAATATCTCCTCATGATTAGATTCAGGTCATGCATTTTCAGCTGGAATATCATTGAAGTGAAGTTGTGTCCTTTTTCATTCATTATATCAGGAGGCACACGATGTCAATTTCACTCATTATTAGTGACGTTGACTTTATTTGATTAAGATGGTGTCTGCCAGTTACAGTAAATGCTGCGGTAAAGGCGTTTTCCAAACTTTCGCTTTGTAATTAATAAGTATCTTGTTAAGAGGTGCTTTAATATGTGAACATTCTGTTACTTCTCATACTTTAAGCCACTGGTTTTATTGTCATTGATGATTCTTATCCTGAATTGATTACTGTTTTGAAGGTTGCCAAATTGTTGTTTTCTATTTCCATCATCCTTTCCACATTAGTTAGTTAGCTTTTTGCTGTAAGGAGGAGATTTCCCTACTTCCACATTTATTTACTTAAAGGACCTGTCCACAATGGTTCAAATCCTTGAGCACGTGTAATATGAGATTGTGATCAGGTGCTAACATTGTGCTTTGTCATTTATAAAGATTGCTAACATCAATTTTTCTCATTTGTTCTTCACAGCCAGACTATGTGGAAGTAAGTGGGGTTCTTCTATTACAAATGAGGAACCTGAGGCTCAAGAAAGTCCCTTGAATCATCACTTGTGTTACACTGCATAATCAGGATTTGACTTTGTGAGCTCCCTGAGAGCAGAGCAGGTACGTTAGTTACATTTAGATCTTCTAAACACCCAACCCAGCAGGTGCTCAATACTGAAACAATGAATGAATGAATAAAAGGGTAGGAAAGCATTCTGATCTTCTAAATCATTTTCTTACCTTCTTGTTCATTCATGGAACTCTTCCCCTGTTATAACAAAGCCTAATGTTGGAACTTCCCTTGGGAAAGGCGGAAAACAATGATGCAATAAGAGAAAGAGCTTTGCTGAGGAGGGTGAGTTCGGGCAAATAACAGAATAGCCTGGATCTTTGCATGTCTGAGAGGGGGATAGTGGCATTTACCAAGTGGAAAGGGCACAGAGAGTGACAGGTATGTCCAGGTTCCAAAGAGTGGTTGTTCTGGCTGGGCATGGTGGTGGGCACCTGTAATCCCAGCTACTTGGGAGGCTGAGGCAGGAGAATCGCTTGAACCTGGGAGGTGGAGGTTGCAGTGAGCTGAGATTGTGCTGCTGCACTCCAGCCTGGGTAACTGTGAAATTCTGTCTCAAAGAAAGAAAAAAAAAGGGGGAGGAAGGGGGAGAGAGAGAGAGAGAGAGAGAGAAAGAGAGAGAGAGAGAGAGAGAGTATTTTTAACAATCCCAGTAAGGGAGAGTGGCAGCCAAACAGTCCAGTGCTTAAGTGCCATTAACCAGGCTGGACAGGAGGTTTTTACCAGCTTCCAGTGGAACTCATCTGGAACCTGGTGTGGTGGTTTTATGGTTTCCATCTGAACTCTTGAGAAGAAGCTTAGGGCCCCTAACTCTGTTTGCTTTTTCAAGCCTTTAGTCCCCAATGCAGCTTACTGTGGGACACTGAGTGAACAAGAACAAAAGTTATATTAAAAATAATTCTAAAACATAACCAAGAGCCTGGCCCCAGAGTATTATGGAGGCTTGGCCACCAGGTTATGTTAGGAGGAGGGACTGGCCTATGCAAATTTAATTCCTGTGAGATTTTTATTTTTAGGTTCATACATTTCTGGGGGTGACTGATCTTTGACTGAAGATTCTATTATTTCCCTTCATTTAGGCCTCAGTTTTCTCCCTTTTGTATAAAAGGATATTAGATCAGGCGAGGGCTTGACAACTTTAGAGCTACAATAAGTGAAATGGGCCAGAAATAAGTAATAGTGAATGGCAGGAGTTGGGGTGATATGGTGACCACCTGTCCAGTCCACAGGGACAGCTGCATTTAGCTCCAGCCATGCTGGAATGCAGATGTGGTATTGACAGATATTCATATTTTTAAAGAGAAGCAAGAAATACAATTCTGTGCATGTGAGATATCCTGATTTATTATAAATATTGGCAGCTACATAATTTTTTTTAATGCTATACAGTTTATTATTATTATTATTATTATTTTTGAGACGGAGTCTCAGTCTGTCGCCCAGGCTGGAGTGCAGTGGCGCAATCTCGGCTCACTGCAAGCTCCGCTTCCCGGGTTCACGCCATTCTCCTGCCTCTGCTTCCCGAGTAGCTGGGACTACAGGCGCCCGCCACCGCGCCCGGCTAATTTTTTCTATTTTTAGTAGAGACGGGGTTTCACCATTGTCTCGATCTCCTGACTTGTGATCCACCCGCCTCGGCCTCCCAAAGTGCTGGGATTACAGGCGTGAGCCACAATGCTATACAGTTTAAACAAAACATATCTGCCAACTGGATTTGAATCTGTGTTGAAAGGTTGAACAGATTGACATGAAGACTGACCAATCTCTAAATGACTGTTTTGCTCTAAAATTCAAAGGTCAATGGTTCTGATCAGGCTTATTTCCATGCATTTCTGTTATCTAACCTCATCTTCTTGCTATGATTTGTTGGAATTTGGGGGTGGGAGGGACACCCACCGTGACGGTGTTTATCGTCTGATTCAATATGTCCTTTACCCCTTGGTTTCATGCCTTCAGATCAACAAACTTCTCTCTACCAGAGACTGGTGGCCGTGCTCAAAATGAACTGATAGCTTTCAAAGAATTCGCCTAACTTACTATATCACTGAAGTCATAGCGCACTTACTGTGTCATTATTTTTAAAAAGAGATTGCATTCCATAAAGCAGTATGGGTGGCCAGCACAGGGAGCTGGAGCATGAGCTAATGGCACCAGGGCCCGGTATAGCCAGTTAGCTCTGCTATATTTGGAGGGTGTAGATTGTACTTAGCTGGCAGTCTTTGGAATCTGCCTCTCTGGTCACAAAGAAGATTGAGGAAGGGAGTGACTTAAGGTAAAGCCTTTCCTTCTGCAGGAAAAGAAATCCAAAATTGCTTTCACAGCTCTCAGTGGGTCAGTTGAATGATTTACATCATGTTCTTAAACACATAGGCTGTCACTCTTCTGGCCCACCCCCACCCCAGCCATGAGGATAGGTGGGTCTGTAGGTTATTTAACTTGACCCAGAAGCCTAAAGGGGCCTCCAGTACAGACAGCTGTTAATGATATTTGATGACCCTTTCTGTGTTTGCTCTCACCCAGAGTGAGCACGAGGGTGAATGTGCTGGTTCTGTTACTCTTCTCAGAACAATAATAGCTGCCATTTTATTTACTCTAAGAACACAAAGTCCTTAATCATTTGCAAAGTGCCACTGGATCTGACACCTGCCCCTCAACCAATCATATACATCATCTCTTACTTTTTTCTTCCTTGCTCACTGTACTCCTCCCACCCTGACAACAACTCTGGAAACACTCCTGCCTTAGGCCTTTGCTATTCCTTCATATAGTCACGTAACTCACACCCTCATCTCCTTCAAGTCTTTGCTCAAATGTCATCTTTTCAAGGAGTCTTACCTTGTGTTCTGTTAAAAATTTCAATCTACGCCTTTGCCCTCCCAACCACCTATCCCTCTGTCCCTGCTCTCCTTTTCTTGATTTCATTCACCAACTTCTAACCTACAGTGTAAATTACTTATGTATTGTGGTTTACTCTGCATCCCTCCACTAGCACATGAATCTATCAGGGTAGAGTTCATTTCCTTTACTGATGTATTTCAAATACAAAGAAGAATGGACACTCAATAAAGGTTCATGGAATAAATTGATGGATCCCATTTTCCTGCTCTTACTTGTGCACTGGGGCATTGTGACGAAGGAGGCAGCAATACTAAAATACAACCAAGAGATTCCTGCTCTGCTTCTTAGGGGTGGGCAGTTCTCAGGGCTGAGCCCATTCACCTTTTGATGGAAAACCACCATAAAGGAAGGAGATTATGTAACCCTGAAGCTTTTCCTAATCAGTTGTGCTCTGGAAGGGTGAGGCAACCTGACTGGTCAGAAGAGTGTCTCCTACCTACATTTCTCCAGCTTCCTGTTCCAGGAATGATTAGCCGCAGAAGTCAGAGAAAAACCAACGGAAAAACAAGTTTCCTCCAATCTCCCTCTGCACCTTGAGCATTGAGGTTTATGAAGATTACGGTAAAGCTTATCCAAGAGAACTGTGACCACTGCCATGCCACGGCTCCTTCCCCTGGCTGGTAGTGATGCAAGGGCTGAGGCTGAAAGGAGGGCACTGGGGTATCCGGAGTGGGGGACCTCAAAAAATGCATCTTGAAAAAAATATGAGCTGTTCTGAAAGATCCAGCCTAGCAGCTTCCTGAAAATGAACCACATTTTGTTGGTTTCCCATCCCCTAACTCTCCTTCTCCTTTCCAACTCTCATCCTCTGCTCTCCGCAACCCCCACTAGAAAGAAATAATTGTCTCATTTCCAGACAGGGTTCTGCTGTAAGGATGTAGTCTTGGGGGCCAGGATTTGAAGGCAGCCCATGTATTTGGAATCATGTCCCCACTGAGTTTCCATGTACCACAGCTGCCTGGGACATCAGACAGCTGTGTTTAGGGCTGCCCATTGGGGTAGAGGCTGTGACAGGATTTCAGATGGGAGGAAAATGGTGCTCATGTTGTGACTTAGGTGCTGGCAATAGCTGATGCTTTCATATGCGTGCTAGTTGGCTCCTGTGCAGTACTTGTTCAGGACTGAGCAATTTGTAAGCAAGAATTCACCAGTTAGAAAGCAGAAGAGATGATTTCCTGACTTTACTGTCTTTTCTTTTTATATTTAAATTTTCAGCCAGTTCTTGAGTTTAATCAGGAGAGTTGAATCTGCAGATCCCCAGCGTGGAAAAGCAGTTCTGTAATCTCAAAATTTTCCATGTATTGATCTTAATTTTCTAACGTTTTTATTATTAGTTACAGTCCTTTTATTTAATCTTAGCTTTTTAATAAATAATATTGCTCCCCACATTGTAATCTTTTAACCATACATGGTATTTGAGATATTGAATTTGATTTATATTTAATTCAGTATGTTTAATATTAGTATTACTATTATAGTTACTATAAATATAAAATATTAAATACAAAATATTTAATATTGGGTGGACACAGTACCTTTCTTTTAAGAAAGTAAAAAAAAACCCTTTCTCCTCTTTAATAGTCCAATAAAACCATATCAGGTGTTTACTTAGGGGAAATGTCTTGAATAAGAATATTAAAAAATGGGTTAAATATTAAATAGTCCCAGAGACTAAAGAGTAGATTTGGCAAGATTTTGGGATGCTACACAAATTTGTTTATAAGTAAACGTGTTATTGAATACATTTTTTATGAAACAAAGTCAGAAAAGTACACAAATCATAAAAGTACTACCTGATGAATTTTCAAAAGGAAACACACCCCAGTATCTAGCACCTTGATCCCGAAAAAGCAGTTACTAAAGCTCCAGATGTTCCCTCATGCTTCTCTCCCATCACTACATCTCCCAAAGGATGGAAACACCGCCTTGACTTCTAATTTTTGCTTGTTCTTGAACTTTATCTAAGTGGAATCATAGAACATATACTATTTTGTGTCTGGCTTATTTTGCTCAACATTATGTTAGTAATATTAGCCTTTTGATTGTGTGTAGCAATGATTTGCCCACCCTCCTTACTGTAAATTATTTCATTACCTGAGTATGCAACATCTTGTTTACTTAGTCTACTATTGATATTTGTTTCCAATTTTTCACAATGGTAATTAAGGACATTCCCCTTTATGCCCTTAGGACAATTATACTCATTCCTGTTTGGCATATCGTTTGGTATACAGTTTGATATATATCTAAGAGTGGAAATCCTGTATCAGAGGGTACATGTATGTTCCATTTGGGGAGACACTGCCAATAGGTTTTCTAAAGTTGTATCAATATACTGTCCTGCTAGCAGAGCAGGAATGTTCTGATGGTTCCGTATCCTCATTAATGCTAGGTAGCACTGGTGGTATTTCAATTTTAGATTTTCTAGTGGGCATGTAGTGGTATCACACTGTAGTTTTAATTTACATTATCTTGCTGACTAATGAGTTTGAACACCTTTTTTCTGTGCCCACCCATTGCATATCGATTTTTGTGGAGTACTTGTGTAATATATCTTCTTCTTCTTCTTCTTCTTCTTCTTCTTTTTTTTTATTATACTTTAAGTTCTGGGATACATGTGCAGAATGTGCAGGTTTGTTACATAGGTATACAAGTGTCATGGTGGTTTGCTGCACCCATCAACCTGTCATCTACATTAGGTATTTCTCCTAATGCTATCCCTCCCCTAACTCTCCACCCCCTGACAGGCCCTGGTGTGTGATGTTCCCCTCCCTGTGTCCATGTGTTCTCGTTGTTTAACTCCCACTTATGAGTGAGAACATGCGGTGTTTGGTTTTCTGTTCCTATGTTAGTTTGCTGAGAATGATGGTTTCCAGCTTCATCCATGTCCCTGCAAAGGACATGAACTCATCCTTTTTTATGGCTGCATAGTACTCCAGGGTATAAATGTGCCACATTTTCTTTATTCAGTCTGTCATTGATGGGCATTTGGGTTGGTTCCAAGTCTTTGCTATTGTGAATAGTGCTGTAATAAACATACATGTACACGTGTCTTTATAGGAAAATGATTTATAATCCTTTAGGTATATACCCAGTAATGGAATTGCTGGGTCAAATGGTATTTCTGGTTCTAGATCCTTGAGGAATCTCCACACTGTCTTCCACAATGATCGAACTAATTTATACTCCCACAAACAGTGTAAAAGTGTTCCTATTTCTCCACATGCTCTCCAGCATCTGTTGTTTCCTGACTTTTTAATGATCACCATTCTAACTGGCATGAGATGGTATCTCATTGTGGTTTTGATTTGCATTTCTCTAATGATCAGTGATAATGAGCTTCTTTTCATATGTTTGTTGGTCACATAAATGTCTTATTTTGAGAGGTGTCTATTCACATCCTTTGCCCACTTTTTGATGGGGTTGCTTGTTTTTTTTTTTCCTTGTAAATAAGTTCCTTATAGATTCCGGATATTAGCCTTTTGTCAGATGGATAGATTGCAAAATTTTTCTCCCATTCTGTAGGTTACCTGTTCACTCTGATGATAGTTTCTTTTGCTGTGCAGAAGCTCTTTAGTTTAATTGGATCCCATTTGTCAATTTTGGCTTTTGTTGCCATTGCTTTTGGTGTTTTAGTTATGAAGTCTTTGCCCATGCCTATGTCCTGACGGGTATTGCCTAGGTTTTCTTCTAGGGTTTCTATAGTTTTAGGTCTGACATTTAAGTCTTTAATCCATCTTGAGTTAATTTTTGTGTAAAGTGTAAGGAAGGGGTCCAGTTTTAGTTTTCTGCATATGGCTTGCCAGTTTTGCCAACAACATTTATTAATAGAGAACCCTTTCCCCATTGCTCGTTTTTGTCAGGTTTGTCAAAGATCAGATGGTTGTAGATGTCTGGCATAATTTCTGAGGCTTCTGTTCTGTTCCATTGGTCTATATATCTGTTTTGGTAGCAGTACCATGCTGTTTCAGTTACTGTGGCCTTGTAGTATAGTTTGAAGTCAGGTAGCATGATGCCTCCAGCTTGTTCTTTTTGCTTAGGATTGTCTTGGCTATATGGGCTCTTTTTTTGGTTCTATATGAAGTTTAAAGTAGTTTTTTCTAATTTTGTGAAGAAAGACAATGGTAGCTTGATGGGGATAGCACTGAATCTATAAACTACTTTGGGAAGTATGGCCATTTTCATAATATTGATTCTTCCTATCCATGAGCATGGAATGTTTTTCCACTTGTTTGTGTCCTCTCTTATTTCCTTGAGCAGTGGTTTCTAGTTCTCCTTGAAGAGGTCCTTCACATCCCTTGTAAATTATAGTCCTAGATAGTTTATTCTCTTTGTAGCAATTGTGAATGGGAGTTCAGTCATGATTTGGCTCTCTGTCTATTATTGCTTGTTTTCTTTTCTTATCACTGAGGTAGTTATTTATATAATCTGAAGTTTAGACATTCGTCAGATACATGAATTGCAAACATCTCCCACACAGTGGCTCACCTTCATGCTCTTCATGGTTTCTTTTGATACAAGTATTTTAAATTGTAATTTGTCATTCTTTTTCTATATGGGTAGTTTTTTGCAGGTATGTTCTGTTTCAGAAATTTTTGTCTACTTAAAGTATCAAGATATTTTTCTAGGCTTTCTTGTAGAAGCTCTACTATGTTTTGCTATTTTCATCTAGATTTATGGTACATTGGGAATTTTTGTATCTATTATAAAATAGGGAGTCAGGATTTTCATGGCACCATTTACTAAAAAGACCATTCATTCTCTATTGAACTAGTGTTGCCTTTGTTATGTACTGAGTAATCACATATATATCTGTTTCTGTATATTACTTTTAGTTTTATTGGTTTGTTTATTTTTACACTGACTTAATTAACTGTAACTCTATAATCAATCTTGATATCTGATAATGTAAGTCCTCTAAGTATTCTTTTTAATTGTTTTGGTTCTTCCCAGCCCTTTTTATGTTCTATAAATTTTAGAATCAGCTAATTAATGTTCACTAACAAGTTAATTATAATTAAATCAGTATATTCTCCTGGTCTCTAATATATCTTTACTTATTTTTCCATCAGTTTCAGTCAGAGGTGTATTAAAATTTTCGAGTATGGTTGCAATTTTGTCTATGTCTTTTAATAGTTGCATCAATTTTCAACTTATATTTTCTGAAACTATGATATATAACTTCTTTGATATGATATATATGATATTTTAGATGATATATAGTTTATATATATTAGAAAATGCATGCACATTTACAATGATTATATTTTCCTGGTAGATTAATTTTTTTTAAATCATTATACAGTATCTCTCATCTCTAAAATGGATTATTGCCTAAAAGAATACTTAGTTTAATACTAGTATATCTACAACATCTATCCTCTAGTTATTATCCATGGTGAATTTTTTTTTCTCAATTCGTTTCTGGATTTCAATACTTTTCCTCCTCTGTGCTTCAATGTGGGTATTTTCTACTGATATACCGTGAGTTTTATGAGCTGTATTGAATCTATTGTATTATTTGTTACAATGTTAGTTACAATTTGTTTTTAGTTCTGGGATCTCCATTTGATTCTTTCTTACAGGTTTCAGTTCTCTGATAATGTTCTGCATCCTGCAAGAATGTTCTGTAATGTCACCTTTGCTCTTGAATGCTTTAACACAATTTTTAAAAGGTCTGTGTCTATTAAATTCAATAAATGGATCATCTTTGTATTCATTCCTATTGCCAGATTCTTTTTTCCCCCTCAGTTCTGTTTCTTATTCTTCCTAGTAATTATTGAATGAATGCTGGACATTTTGTGCAACAAAATGTATAGGTTCCTATTGCATGTTGAGATTGGCTTCTCCTTTTCCCTGAATAACTCGTCAAAGTTAATAATGGACTTGGGGATGTGGAATCACTGCAGGAAGATGACACCTCAATCAATACTGGAGATTAGAGAGGTACATTTATGTTACTCCCACACATTTCACCTTTTGTCCATCTTCACTGCTTGCTTATCTGGATTGGACCTTAACTATATCTCATCTGGATTCCTGGCTGATATTTCATACTTCCAACATTGGACCTTAACTATATCTCATCTGGATTCCTGGCTGATATTTCATACTTCCAACCTCTCAATTTATTGCAATTTTGCCATAGCCATTTAGATTAAGATTGGCAAAATTCCCTTTTGGTTGCATCACTACTTATGTTCAAAGCCTCCAATGACTTAATGCAGAGAACTAAGATCCCACAAAAAAAGAAACACCATATTTTCCTTCCCAATGAATTTTCATGTGTAACAAAGGAGAAATAAAGAAAAAAATATTAGAAACTGGGCAAAGTCCTAACATCCAGCTTTATTTTTTCCATACAATAATGAATGGAACTCTACCCTTGTATAATGCTTTCTGATTAAACAATATATTTTATAAATAATAAAAATATATTTATAAATAATAAAAATATATTGTGTTTATAAACAATATAAAAATTCATATCAAGAATTTTGAGGCAAAGTTCCATTTAACATTTTATTATAAGCATTAATTTTTAATAATAAATAAACATTTTCTATTAAAATATAGAAATACTTTATAATCTCCTCTAATTGTGCAGATCATCTAGAATTTATAATTGTTTCATGTTAACATGTAATATTTCAATTTAAAAATCTCCCCTTCCCCAAGTAAATGGCAGAGTCACACCACAGGAAGAAAATGTAATTCAAGGTAACTTTTTTCTTTTAATAAAAACATCCTTCTCTCTTCACCTTTGTGAGTATAAATTTGATGTTATATGTAAATGTGCCTTGTAAACTCTACAGTGCTATAAAAATGAAAGCTATTTTACTTAATAATTAACATTAATGCTAATAAAATATTGTCCCCTATTAAAATGCAAATGCTCTTGGAAGACTGAGACATTAAACCAATTATGCATGACTTGGTGAGAAATATTTCATCAGCAACTTTCCCATGCAATAAATGAAGTGGTGTGATGGAGTAAACGAGAAAATGTGTGTGTGTGTGTGTGTGTGTGTGTGTATGTGTGTGACTGGGAGAAAAGCAAGGACACAAAAGTCAGGCCCAAATGCTTCTTTGAGGCAGAATTGGATTAAAACCTGGGTGATAGGGTCATAGGTTATCATAACCTAATAAGCTTGTTTCGGTGATATTATTAAGAAGTTATAACTCATTTCCTGCCTCTGTCACTTCAGTAATATCCTTTGAGGGCTCCATTTCCTAGGCAATACCCTGAGAAGGTTGGAATGAGGGTCTCCAACTCTGATAGTCTACGACACACTGGTTCAAGGGTCCTTGAGAAGGCAGAGGGTGGCAGTGTCTCATGTCTCCCTCAAGCTTTGTTTGTCATGAATCCAACCCAACCCATGTCCCATATGAGAATTAGACCTTGCGAGAGGTAGAGATGACCTTAGGAATGAACTAGTCTTACATTCTCATTTTACAGAGAAGGAGATTAAGAGGCAAGAAGAGCAAGTGTCTGGCAATGAAGGCCACACAGTGAGTTGGTGGCAGAACCAGAATTGCAACTCCCTTCTTCATGTTCCTCCTGCTGGTTTGTGGGCTACTTATTGCACAATCAGTGGGATTTTAGGTATAAAAACATTAATAAAGGAGGTAGAAATGGAAGCTTCTGGTGCGAAGAAGCCTCATCTTCTTTATAATTAGTTCCCTCCCTTCTTTGCTTTCTTCTTGTCTTTTTTCCCTTCTTTCCGACTGCCCCTGCTTCTGTGGTTTTCCTTCTTGTGCACTTGAGATATCGCAAGTGATGAGCAAAACAGGTGTGACCTCTTCCTTCACTGGGCTTAGAGTCACATAAGAGACAGAGCAAGTAAAATATTACACTACAGTGCTACTGGTCCATAATCAGGCAACTGCAGAGTCTTAGGGGGTTATCTACTATAGTCTTGGGGTGGCTGGATAGACTTCCCAAGGAAGGTGATGCCGAAGCTGAGGTCAGAAATTATGAGGATCAGTTATGTAAGTTAAAGGGTGAGGGGAAAGGGAGTCCAATGAGAGGGAGAGAGGAAAAAAAAGGGAAAGTGAGAGAGAGAGAGAGAGACAGAGAGAGAGAGAGAATATATGAGAGAGTGAGGAAGAGAAAATGGGAGAGGGAGAGAAAACATATAATTAAGTATGTCTGGAGCACACCATATTAAAGGAGGGAGTGGCAGAAAACATGAGGTGGGAATCAAATCACGCTGGGCTTTTTGGCCAGGTAAGGAGTTTGGTTTATAGTCTAAAAGAAGTGGTGAACCATGTACAACATATTGTTTTGGAGTATATGTGCACTGTGGAATGAGTTAATCTGGCTCATTAACACATGCATTGCCTCACATAGTTATCATTTTTGTGGTGAGAATACTTGATATTCACTCTCTTAGCATTCGCTGTTCAAAGAATGCAATATATTGTTAACTACGGTCATCATGTTGTACAATAGATCCCCTGAATTTATTCCTCCTATGTAACTGAACTTCAGTATTCTTTAACCAATATCTCCCTACCACCCCCATCAATCAACCCAGCCCATGGTAACCACCATTCCATTGTCATCTACTTCTATGTGATTTTTTTTTTTTTTTTTTTTTTGAGTGAGTGAGCTCATGTAGTCTTTGTCTTCCTGTGCCTGGCTAATTTCACTTCACTTAACGTCCTCCAGGCTCATCCATGTTGTACATGGTAAAGACCTAACATTTTATCTGTCAAAAAAGGCATACATTGCTACCAGCTTTAAAAAAGGTAGAGATAGTGAACCAGTGGTGAGTTTTAAGAAAAGACATTGCAGAGATACTTAAGGGAAATCAGAGTGATCCTAATGCAGAACTTTTGAGTTTTAATATTGGGATAAAATTTTCATTTCTGGGGGGTCAAAGTTTAATATTCCCTCCTTACTTCAAAAAATAAGAATGAAGAAGTCCTAGATAGGTTCTGAAGTTCAAATGCAATAATGTACATAAAGCTTCTTGCTTAGTGCCTGTTACATAAAAGACTGTCAATAAAAGTCATCTGTGAGAATGAGTATGGTGAAAAACTTGGGCTGTTTCCACCTCCAAGCTCATTCTGTTGCCAACATGTGATATCTCACGGGGCCATTTAGTTTTAGGGGAATTCTTTCTTTTCTTTTGCTTGCCAATGTTTTAATCTTCACATTTTTCTTCCTATCCCTCCTTCCCTCTTTCCTCCAACTGACGCCTTCATATGAATTCCAGGTAAACCCTGAGAGTTTCATACTCCAAATCTTCTGTGGAAGCTGACCTTCCTCTGGTAGATTACTTAGCTGTCCAGGAATACCTTGATTTAGGGATTAGCCAATGTAGTCACCAGACAGGCCTTTAGCATTATTTCCCCTGAAAGCCTGCACAGGGGTGAGCAGCCTGACGTGGAACCTCTAGACATGTTTTTGGTTCATGTAGCTTCTACAAGTGCGTTGTAAATTTCCACTAGAATTTTAGGAAAAACAAAACTGTGGAAAGAGAGGTTGATACATACTTGAGAGATGTTGAAGAGAAGTGATATTTCTGGTGCAAATTTATATGGGTTTTAGCTATTTTCAGCTGTATTTGCTGCTCCCTATAGTATTTATTTGCTTTGTGGTTTTTAATTGACTGATCACTGTGACCCTTTTTTTGGACTTGTGGCCACAGATTATTTTGAGTGTTGGCGGCTCTTTTGGAGAGGATTGCATTAGAAAGACAGACACAACACTCAAACCCTTAGGTCCTGGGTACAGCGGAGTGAAAGGTAGGAAGCAAGGAGAAGGGAAAGGAATGAACAGTTCTGTGTATTTATGATGGTGCAGATGTTGATACATTTTACATATATTAGCTCATTTTATCATCACAGTGATCTGAGAACGTAGATATATTTCTCCATTCATTACAGATGAGAACACTGAGGCTCAGGTTAAGAGACAGTCTAAATTTACAGAGATAGGAAGAAATAGAAACGGAATTTGACCTGATACTTGTTTAGAGTAGAAATCCACGTCCTTTCCCATTGTTAGTTTGGAAAAAGCCATTTGGACACTAGAGAAGATTTCTGTACCAAGTAGTGGGGTTCAACTAGTAATTATTTACATTTTTTGATGGGGGAGGGAGTTAATATTCTATTGTCATTTTTTAATTCTCCCCATTGAATTAGACTAAAAAGTCACTGGGACTTCCTGGGCCTCAGTTTTCTTTCTTTTTTCTTTTCTTTTCTTTTTTTTTTTTTTTGAGTTGGAGTCTTGCTCTGTTGCCCAGGCTGGAGTGCAGTGACATAATCTCGGCTCACTGCAGCCTCCGCCTCTTGAGTTCAAGCAATTCTCCTGCCCCAGCCTCCTGAGTAGCTGGGATTACAGGCGCCCACCACCACACCCGGCTAATTTTTGTATTTTTAGTAGAGACGGGGTCTCACCATGTTGACCAGGCTTGTCTTGAGCTCCTGACCTCAGGACATCTGCCTGCCTCAGCCTCCCAAAGTGCTGGGATTACAGGCGTGAGCAACCGCTTCCGGCCTGCATCTCAGTTTTCTGACTCATGAGAAGAAATGACTAGATAAAGTCAGTGATTTCTAAACTGTGTTATGTGGAATGGCAGGTCACCTTCTAAGGCAGAGGGTACTGGAAAAATAGATGTACACATGGAGATGTTAGGGGTAGGTGGGCTTACAGGTCACCATAGCAGCAAGAGTTTCTCTACTTTCATCTCCTTTATATTTTATTCTGAATAATTTTGAAGAAAATATTTCATGGCTATTAAAAAAGTGTTCACCCTTTACCTTTGTTGTGACCCACAGTCAGGTCAACATATCTGAACTGACAAGCTTTAGATCTCAAAGCCCAGAAGACTCTGAGGGGCTCAAACAATGCAAACACGTGACTGCCAATGGACCCCCTTTATGTGAACAGAGAGTGAAGGGAAGCTGTGAGGAGGCAGAGAGGACAGGAGAGAGTTAGGGAGTTGTTTACTGGCTGTCGGTCAATTTGCTGATAATCCATTGTCAAAAGGCAATTCACAAAAACAAAAATTCCCTGAAAACCTATTCAGTGAAAATAATTTTGCCAAAGGAATCAATTGTCTGAATTCCCTGAAAACTATCAAACAATTTTTAGGCCAGATCTGGGACAGTTTGCTACTACTATTTCCTAGCATTGGCAGATGAGTTTTGCTTAAGGACTATGGCAGAGGCAAGGGTGGAGAGATACAGGGATGAGGCAGAGCATAAGTCTGCAAAAATGACAAAGTCAATAAAAGGAAAGTCTAATCTTTAGGATACAAAATGTTGACTATTTCAAGTGTTCAAAGTCAAATGTAAAACACAAGAGAAATTGACTTCAAATTAGCTGGATTAACAAATCCATATATAAAGTGTGCAGAGACATAGATTTTTTAACTTCTTGGTTATTATGAATAATACTGCTGTGAACATTTATGTATATGAGTTTTTTGTTTTTTTGTAGACATATGCTTTCATTTCTTTTGGACAGAAATCTAGAAGTGGAATTGCTAGGTTACATGGTAAGTCAATGTCTACCTTTTAAGAAACTGTCAAACTATTTTCCAACATGGTTGTACCATTTTACTTTTTCACCAGCAATGAATGAGGGTTCCAAGTTTTTCACATCCTTGCCAACTCTAATTATCTGACTTTTAGATTTAACCATCCTCTTGAGTGTGAAGTGAGGTCTTGCTGCTTTGATTCACGTTTCCTAATGACTAATAATGTTGAGCATCTTTTCGTGTGCTTACTGATCATTTGGAAAAATGCCTATGTAAATTCTTTACCCATTTTAAAACTGTGTTCTAAAATATGTACTATTGAGTTGTAAGAATTTTAAAAATATATTCTAGATACAAATCCCTTATCAGATAAATGATTTGCAAATATGTTCTTCCAAGCTGTGAGTTCTCTCTTGATGGTGTCTTTTGAAGCAACAAAAATATTAATTTTGATTGAATCCAATTCATCCACTTTTTTTCTTTTATTGCTTGTTTTGTGTGTTGTATCTAAGAAATATGCCTAACCTCAAGTCATGAAGACTTTTCTCTTGTGTTTTCTTCCAAGTGTTTTATAGTTTTGAGCACCTACATGTAGGCCTTTAGTCAATTTTGAGGATATTTTTGTGTATGGTATGAAGTAGGTGTCCTAATTAATCATTTTGCATGTGAATGTTCAACTGTTCCAGAATTATCTGGTGAAAAATAAACTTCTTTCCCATTTAGTTTTCTTGACACCTTTGTTGAAAGTCTGTTGTCTGTAAGGGTTTATCCATTGATCTATGTATCTATGCTTATACCAGTACCACATTTTCTTGATTAGTTTAGCTTTATAGGAAATATTCAAATTGAGATGTGTAAGTCCTCTAATTTTGTTTTTATTTTTGAAAATTGGCTATTCTGACTCCCTGGCATTTCCATGTGAATTTTAAGATAAGTTTGTCAATTTCTGCCAAAAGCCCAGCTGGGAATTTGATAGGGATTTCATTGAATCTATAGATCTATTTGGGTAGAATCATCATCTCGACACTATCAGGTCTTCAAAACATGGACATGGGACATGTTTTCATATATTTAGATATTCTTTCTTTCAAGAATGTTTTGTGATTTTAAGTGTAGAAGTCTTGTTCATCATTTGTTAAAATATTTTCCATTTTATTCTTTTGATGTCATTGTGAACTGAATTTTTTCTTAATTTCATTTTCAGATTGTTCATTGCTTATACAAATACAATTGATTTTTGTGAAATTATCTTCTATCATGTGACCTTGCTAAACTTATTATTTCTAGTATTTTTAATGGATCCTTTGGATTTTCTAGATTCAAATCCTGTTGTCTTCTTCCTTGCTAGCTTGGGTGCTCATTACTTTATATGCTTGCCTGATTTCACTGGCTAGATTCTGTAATACAGTGTTGAATAGAATTGCCAAAGCAGATATCCTTGCTTTATTCTGAATCTTATGGGGGAAAGCATATAGTCTTTTATCATTAAGTATGGTGTTAGCTGTAAATTTTTTGTAGATGCCCTTTATCGTGATGAGAAATTTTCCTTCTATTCCAAGTTTTGAAATCATGAATGCACACTGGATTTTGTTGAATGTGTTTCCTGTGTCTATTGAGATGATTATGTATTTTTTTGATTTTTGATGTCAAAACAACATTACATTCCTGTGACAAATCTCACTTTGCCAAGGTGTTTAATCCTTTTTATATGGCTTGCTAATATTTTGTTGAGAATTTCTTCGTTGCTTCTTGGCTAATCTTTTTCCATTTAGTTATTTCCTCTCTGCTTTTAATAATATTCTCATGAGAAAGTAGCTGAAGATCAAAATAGTGAAGATTCACTGGAGTTGACTATGTTGGAAGGGAATTTTCTATATCAAGTGGAGGTGAAAGTGAGACTGTATCATAATTTTTCATAACCCACTTCTCTCAACCACCTTGAAATCCTGGATTTCTAGGCAGTATCTAAGCAGCGTATACAGTCAGAATGGTTAAGAAATTATTTAGGTGACCTTTGCCAAAGATGAATAAAAAAGATTAAGCAAGAGGATTTTTCTTTTCCACAAACTTTTGTTACTTTTTCTTCTTTGACTTACTGCAAGCGAGATACTGTGCTAAGTGCTTTATATGTGTTATCCAGTGGTATACTTACCTTCATGTTGAAACACATGGAGTTCAAATAACTTGTCCAAGATTACCCAATCTACAATAGCAAGGCAAAGATTCAACGTTACCTGATGCTAAATCATAAGCTCTTATCCATTTTGTCAAGGAACTTCTTCTTCTCCTTCCCTTCTTTACTTCTTTCCTGTATCTTCTCTCTCTCCCTTATGTGATTCACATTTAACGAGCCTTTGCTATACTGGTAAAAATTAGTATTATTATTTAACATTTATTAAGCACTTTTGATGGATCAGAAAATATGCTTTTTCATTAATGATTATTATCTTGTTTAATTCTTACAAGTATCTTTGAGGTATGTGCTTTCATTGGTCTCATTTCACAGTTGGGAAAACTGATGTCAAGAGTTTACATAAACTTTTCCAAGGTCACAGAGCTAGTAAATTATGGAATCTGAAGATCAGAACTGAATCCAAGTAATCCTTTAATGGTATATGCTATGGTTATGAAGAAAATATGACAAACGCACTAAACTTAAACTGGGAACATGTTTTAAAATGCTATTAAAGAGAATGAAGAAAATAAGCATAGTGTGTAGAACCTGCTTGGAACAATTAACTTCTCTCGGAGAAGCAGTAGAAGGCTCACTAAGAATGATAGGTATTCATGATGTTAAAATAAAAGCAGGGGTTTGCTGATATGTGGCAGGGACAAGGAAAGGTCAAGCATTTCAGGTGAGAGGAACCTCATGGACAAAGACAAAGAAATGTGAAAATGGCCATCAGCTTCAAAGACTGGTGAGAAGTTCAGAGAAAAGCAGCGCACAGTGGTGTGGGGAAACAGTGAGCAAGGATGTCCTAGATGCTGGGAGCTGGGGCCAGGTTGTGAAGGGCCAAAGCCAAGGTTTCAGCACCAGGGCACCCTTTTGAGTACAGGAATGACATGATCAACTTTGATTTGCAGGATCATCCCAAGATGGTGGCCAGGAGATCAGGGTAGCAGGGTCTGACAGCAGCAAGAAAGATCAACAGGTGCAGGGTGAATCTAGTTTGTTACTTTGACTACACCATGTGAATCTGGGGCAATGGATTCTTTCTATTTCGGGGGATATGATGAAATGAATTGTGTATAGGATTTAGAGGTGGGCCCAATTGTGTTCTGTCCCTGGGTTAATATGATTTCTCTCTGAAGGTGGCTTTCAGGAACAGACATAAAAGTAGCTGGTTCTTAAGGGGATGCTCAGTATAAAGCAGCTACATGGCATTATTGTCAAACACTTTCATATGCACCTGGATTAAAAATACATGAAATATGTTTATGCCTGTGTGTGTGTTTGTTTTGAATGCTTTATTGAGCTATAATTTCCTAACAAAATTTACTCATTGCAATTGTTCGATTTAATTAATTTGGTAAATTTCTAGAGTTGGTACTCTACATACTCATCATACTGTAGTCCAGGTTTAGAACATTCCCATCACCCCCCAAAACTTCCTTGTGCTCATTTGCTGTTAATTCCTGCTCCTACTCCCAGTCATAAGCAAACTTGGTTTGCTTTCTGTCTCTACAAATTTGCCTTTTACAGATGTTTTGTATAAGTGAAATACTTAGTCTTTCTAGAGAATTTCATGTAAATAATATATGTAGTCTTCTGCGTGTGGCTTAGCTTAGTATTTTTGAGCTCATCTGTGTTGTAGTATTAACTGGTATTTGTTGCTTTTAATTGCTGAGTAGCGTTCCTATATATGGATATGCCACATTTTGTATATGTACTCATCAGTTGATGACCTTTAGATGTACAGTTTTGCATAACATTGTTGTGCATTTCTAGGTCATGACTCACTAGAATTTTTATATCAACTGAGATTTCTTATTCTTTGATTAAATATTTTGAAAGAAGCAAATAAACATGTGGCAAAGACCATATGAGGACTATAGAATATTCTATGCTATATCTAGCAGTCTCTATCTATCATCTATCTATCCACCCATCTATCTATTATTACTGTTTATGTTAGCATTCTAGAGTAAACGATTCAATTTCAACTGTAGGTCTCAAATTCCTGAAATAAAATTCTTTTTGTTATTTAATAATGATTAGAATAATTTAATTTCATTCATTCTACTATAGCTGGTAACCAGGATAGCATCTTGTTCACCTTAAGAATATTTTTAGCAATGAGGCTGGAAACCAGCAACATATTTGATGGATGTTAAGTTGGAAATGAAATACACTAGAATTCTTTTATTTGTCATGCTCAGGCTAATAATATTTTGATTATAATAAGAAGCTTGTTACCATTCAATTACCCTCAGGTGTTATGTCCCAGGGTCAGTGAAGTCAGTAGCCTTTACTTGGCTTGGTGAAAGATCTTTCTCCTGGGCTCACCCTCATCACACTGTCCTGACTCTCCTGTTCAAGAACAGGAACTCTGTCTGTCTTATTTATCAGGTCTTTATCTCCCAGAGGGCTAATTTCTAACTTTTATTAACTAAACTATAGTGCAGTCCCTACCATAGTAGTTGCTCAATAATAAGGTTTGCTGTATAAATGGATATGTGCTAGGCAGACTGTTTAGAATTTGGAGGTCTCTTTGGGCAAGTGGCAGCTATTTTGAATGTATCGCAGATGGGTTGACATGAAATGACCACTTCCTGGCCCCATTTATAATTTCCACTTCTGTGGTAAGTTGTTGGGAAGAAACGCCATGTGAGTCCCTTCATTTGCCCTGGGGAGTTCAGTGGGAAGCAGCCACTTCTCACCCACCAACTTTCTGTGGTTGGAGAATCTAGATCCCTAAATAGCCTCGCCTTTGTGTGCAGAGTTCTAAACATGGCATCCTTTCCTCCTTCAGATCAAAAACTTTGCCTTCATGTCCAGTTCATGTGATGCTTGGCCTCTCAAGAAGCACCTGAAAAAGAAGCCAGATATAAAGACAGTAATGGCGATAGTCTCCTCACTTGTCTGCATTCTGCCCGTTCCTTGAATCCCCACAGCTGCCAGGCCATTCTTCACAATGAAGCCAGAGTAATTTTTCCAAAGCCTAGGTCCTATCATGCTATACCTTGCTTGAAACTCCATCCATGGCTTCTCTTTATTCCAAAGCCTAAACTGGCCAATTTAGCAAAATAGCCCCTTCCTAATGTGACTCCTTCCCAATTCTCCCTTTGTTTCCCAGAGGGCCCTCATACCTGGTTCCCCTAGTCCCTTTCCCTGCACCTTTGCATCATGTATACTCAGCAATACTGACTGACTACAGAGAGTGAGAGAACAATGAACACTCCGAGCAATGTCGACCTGGACAGCTGGTGCACTCTTCGTGCCATAGGCCCCTAGGAAGCCAGAGAGGACAGCTATGACTCTTGTTCTTCCCCTTCCTTGGTGTCAGTCCCCACATGCCCCCCAGAGTGGGAGCGTCTCAGAACGTGCTGTCTTTGAAACAACATCATCTCCAATTATTAACTACTTCATATTTCTCAAATAGTGATCTGATCACAACTCTGTGGAGAAACTGGCTGTGATGGGCTTACTGAGAGACAGTGTATTGGGCCACAAGAAAGCTCCTTCCAAAGGGACTTTTTAAGGATACATTTTACTCTTTGCAATTTTCAGTTTTTGTGCTGACTCTGGGTCTCTTAAGTGGATAACAGTCTCCTCCAATATAGGTGCAGTTCCTCAAGCTTTTTCAGGCCCTCATCATGTCCCTCCATCTGACAAGTCCCCCTGTATTCATGTCGTGGCTGATTTTGTTCATCTTCGAGCCTCAGCCCAAACTGCCTCTCCCTGGAAGCTTTCTCGGATCCTCCCCAGACTGCGCTTAATTATTTACTCTTTTGTGTGAACAGCACAGCCTTCTATGCTTGAAACAAGATTCTCATTAGGAGTGGTAAAGGGTTGACTTCATAATTCTAATATTCCTTTTATCTTTACTGCTTGATGTGAAACAGAACTTTCTGTCATAAGTGGGTCTATTTGCCCTGAAATATAGTTTCTACTGAAAAGGCAAAATAAACACTTAACTACTTCTTTTTAATTACCAATTTGGAAAGGGAGAAATTGTTTTTAAGAATCATTACAAATGGTGACAAATGAGGTTTTGTTTCTGGCTTTCTCTTTTTTGAGTCATTATGGACTCATGGCTCTAGTATATTCAGTATATTTTAATGTGCTATAATCACTACTCTTTTTAGTGTTTCAATCATCACAATTTGGGTCAGCAAGAGCTCCTTCCACCTGGTTCTTGTGTTCTTTTGATATGCCCGATTACTCTTTGAAAGCTTCTTTGCTTTTGAACATAACAATATGTTCTACACGTATTTTGTACCTTCCTTAATTCAGTCCTAAAAGCAGCCAGTTCTACAAGAACTCTTGATTTTACAAAGCAGAATCTGGTGCCAGGTGTGATTACTGATACTGGATGACACGGCTGCTAGGCCATTTCAATGAACTAAGATAGAAAATATGTAATTAATAAAACAAAAACTTCATTTAACTGTCATCACTTCAATTTTAACATTAGCTTTATGCTTAATTTTTGATTTCATGATTGACTTTTGTTTACTTAGAACATCATTAATAGACTTCTTTATTTGCTTTCTTGAATGATACAAAGAGAATAGTTTCAAAATAACAATATGAATGTGAACATAAAATAGTCAGGTTTAGTTTAAAATTTGATGTGTTCTTTTGTCCATGAAATGTATCCCACTAAGAACGTACAAAGTGCTGTGTTCTCAAACATCTTGGGGAAAAAGTAATTGTTTCTCTGTGTGATAATATTTCTAAATTGATATATGGTTATATTTATTTGTCTTGGTTTATTTTTAATTTTAGAAATATTTTTAAAAATTAGCTTTACTTTTAATGAATAATAAACCCACATGATTCAAAGGGTATGATGGTATAGAAAGGTATAGGCAAGGAAGTTTTATTTCCGTCTCTTTCCCCATATATTCCCAATGCATTTCCTATAAGGCAACTACTTTTATTAGTTTCTTGTTTATATTTTTCTATGTTTTTCATCTTCCTGCTTTTGCAGATATATGAAACATATAAAGGTTCATATTTTCTTCCCTCACACAAAAGGTAGCATATTATAACTCTTCTACACTGTCCTGTTTTCACTTTGCAATACACTCAGGTGAACTTTCCATTTTACTACGTAGATATTGTCCTCATTCTTTTGAATAGCTGCATGTTACTCCGTTGTGTGAGCGTGTCATAGTTTAACTCTTCCCCACTGCTGAACACTTCAGTTGTTTTTAATGTTTTGATTTACAAATACTGCTATAATTAATGACCTTAAGCATTTGTCATTTCATGCTGTTGCAAACATTTCTGTAGGGTAGAATTAATGGGTCAAAGAGAAAGTCAATTGTAACTTTGCTAAACCTGTACGCATTTTATTTCTATGCAGTATTGGCTACCTTAAACAGATTCAAAGTGAAGGAATAAATTTATTTTAAAAAGATATTTTAAAAATAAATACAAAGCAGTCATGTAGGATCAACAAGTCTAGAGATGTCATTGTATAACATGAGGACTATAGTAACAAAGTTGTATTACTGATGATATTTGCTAAATAATTAGATTTTAGCCGCTCTTGTCGCAAGAAAGTAATGATCTGAGTTGATAGATATGCTAATTTGCTTCACTGTAGTAACAATTTTCCTACCTATATGTATCCCATAACATCATGTTGTAAACGTCAAATGTATTTATTTTTAAAAAAGTAAACGGGCATTTTGATTTTTTAAATGCCAGGTTGCCTTAAGGAATTTAATCTACCACTATTCCTCTTCTAAGAAATAAAACAAAAACAAAAGTGAACTCAGCCACACCCCAATATGTCACACCCCTCTGTAATTTCTGAATGAAGTAAACCCATTTTTAATGAGTGGCAACCACATTCCAGTGCTGTGTTAGGTGCTAGGGATACAGAGGTGAGTTTGTCCTCATGGAGCTTGCAGTTAGGTGAGTGCTGAGATAGGCATGATACACCCAATGGCCCAAATAATAGTTTTGTTGTAGTTGTGATAGGGCCTGCAAGAAAAAATGAAGGGTGAGATAAACTCATGTAACAGGAGCCTGTGTCCTTCCCTGGGGAGTAGGGTAAGACATTTCTGTGTGACATTTGTGCCAAGACCTGAAAGATGAGTGGCAATAGTGAGATAAGTAGTAAAGGGTGGGGGAGAGAGGCAAGAGAGCCAATCAGGAAGAGGAACAAAATCTGCAGACTCTGGAGTCAGGGGAGAGGTTGTTGCAAGTGACAAAAAGCAGGTCAATGCGGCAGAGCACAGAGAGCCAGAATGAGAGGTATATGTGCTGCTGCTAAAGATGCAGGCGGGAGTTAGCTCTTTAAACAGCTCCCAGGAGGTAGATTGTCCTAGTATCTTTTTTGCTGCTCTGACAGAATATCATAGACTGGGTAATTTACAAACAATGAGAGTCCCTTTGCTCATGGTTCCGGCTTGGAAATCCAAGAACATAACCCTGGCATCTGGTGAGGGCCTTTGTGCTGTGTCATCCCAGGGAGAAAGGTGGAAGGGCAAGAGAGCATGTGCATGTGAGAGAAAGGAAAAGAGAAAATCATCATTTTATTAGAACCCATTCTATTGATAACACTCTCCCATGATAACACCATTAATCCATTTGTAAGGGCAGAGCCCTCATGAGCTAATCATCTCTTAAGGGTTCTACCTGTCAACACTGCTGCACTGGGGATTAAGTTTCCAACACATGAACTTTGGAAGGCACATTTAAGCCTTATCGTAAATTTTCTTAACTGTTGCTTTCCCAGCAGCACCTAGAACATAGCTGGCTACAGAGCTGAAATGCACTAAAGTATATCCGAGTTAACTGTGGGTGAGTTATTTGAGCATCATTTGGACCCCTAATGTCTTAAATTAAATGGGATCATTAGGGGGCACTGCTGTCCAAGAATTGCTGCTTTTAAACCACCACTTAAAATCAAGGTACGAACGAACATGCAGACAAACGGTGTTTCACATGAAGAGTGTTAAGAGTGGGAAAACGTTCATGTCACCTGACGGAATCTCCTAGAACACTTGGTTAGTCTGTGTAGTGCCAGGAAGCAGTGGTACATCCCAACCACCACCATGATCTTTTCATGCATCATTCCATTTCATTCTCAGCAGCTCTGAGCAGCTTAAATTTGCCTTTCTACAGCCTTAGCAAGATAGACCCTCTCCATTATTGGGGGTAATTAGTAGAATTATGACTTTATTCTACTTTCTGGGAATAAACAAGTAAATTTCTTAGGAAAGAAATCCAACCAACCAACCAAGCAAATAAAAAATCCATTCAGGTTAAGGTGTGAAGGTCTGATAACAAGCTAGGGAGGATTTAAAAAATTTTATTTTAAGTTCTGGGATACATGTGCAGGACGTGCAGCTTTGTTATACAGGTAAATGGTGCCATGGTGGTTTACTGTACCTATCAGCCCACCACCTAGATATTAAGCCCTGCATGCATTAGCTATTTAGGGAGGATTATTTTTACCAAGGTATTTGTACCTTGATAGTTTACTACCTCCACTACCATCACTACCACTACTAAATAAAGACAAATGACATTTACTGAGTGCTTTCAACATACATCCTGGCACCACGCTGAACACTTTGTATGGATTAAATAATTTAACATTCACAACAGTTATAGAAGGTGGGGATAGTTGTTATTCTGATATAGAGATAATAAAACTTGGCTATAGAAAGGTTAAAGAATGACAGACCCAGTCCTAACACTTAAATAACACCACCATGAAGTAGGAACTATTGCTGTCCCTGTCTTACAGATGAGGGACCTCGGTCTTACGGTTAATAAGCTGCAGGCTGGGGTTTGGACCCAAATTATCTTAACTAAGAAGATGATTCACAAGCTCTAGTGCCACAGACATTGTGAGGTGAGGGAAGGTTATGCTTGCCTTTGTTTCAATGGGTGAGTGCCTCGCTACTCTGAGCTCAGCCTCCCACCTTAGGGCATTCTACCTAGGCTCCCTACCTACCTGGTTAGTTACGAGGATCAATGAAGATAAAGTGGAAGTGTGTGGGCATTTGGTTGAGTGTCTAACAGATCCTGCGATGTGTTCAGTCCTAGCCTGGCACTTACTATCTGCGTGACCTCATCTAAACACGTGGAACCCTCTGGACTGTCCTCGCTCATTTCTTTTGACCCTACAGAGGTATGTGCAACATTCTGTGAGTGAACAGCTAACAACCCCGCTTTGTTCTGTCTGCAGTCTCACTTAGTTTTCACACTCATTTTATGAAATTGGTACAAATATGGTATCCATTTGGCAGATGAAACTAAGGATGGGGAAATTTAAGACATTTGCCAAAGTTACATCCTAATATGTGTAGGAGCCGGGATTTGAACGCAGACAGGCCTACCTCTTCTTGTCCCACCAACACCAATGCCTTTGAAACCAGACAAGTCCGGGTTCGAATCCAAGCTTTGCTACATACCAGATGTGTGTTACAGCAAGTTGTTTAGCATCTCTGAGCCTCAATTTGCACATCTGTACAATTCTGGGGTAATATGGTCACTAGTGGGAGAGTGGGAGATGGTTGATGCAAATGCTTGTGCTTAGAGCCTGGCGCATAATCAGCAGCTAACAAATGTTAGTTTCCTTTTAGTTGGAATGTTGGTGAGATAAATTGGTCTCTAAAGGCGGACACGGTAGCTGCCTACCTCAGTCCACCAAGTGACGCTTCAAGGAATTAAGTTGGGCAGCGTTAATTGATCATCTTGTAATTTCCACAACTAAGTTCAGATTAGCACACTATATCATAGACTAGTTACATTTGTCACTTACATTTGTCACTTCATGGGGCCTGATGAATACATTGTATCTTTGCTACTAAAATGGGATTTATCTCGTTAAAACTAAGGAGTTCTGCAAACAGCCTACAGTGTTTTAATTCTGGCAGGCTGTATTTAATCAGAACAATTGCATATGTGCCTACTGACAGTGTTTCTTTTGGATCAAATTCTCCACTTAATGTGCCGTGGGATTGCACTGTTGACTGAAGTTGATGGGAGACTCATCAGGGAGCAGTTTGCTGGAAGCTGAGTGGTTACTGTTTTCATGGCTAGTTATCTGAACTTTTATTCTTTCTGTTTAAATAAATCCTTGATAGGAGACAATGGTTCTATCTTTCCTTCATTGACCTGTACTTACATGCATTTTCTTCATTCATTTGACACTGATTTATTGGGGTTCCTTAGTAGGTAGACACTATACCAGGTACTGGGTGATACAGAAATAATGCTTAAGAGTTTGTCCCTGAAGTGTAGGGGAAAAAGATCTCAGGATGTGGAGGTCAGGGATAGTGCAGTGAATCGCAATGTTACCAAAGTTGAAATTAAACATTTGTATGGTTTATGGTCCAATGGAAAATGTCCTAGGAGGAGTTAGCCTGACCTTGGTTAAAGTTCCTACTCCTCCATTTTCTAGCCGTGTGCCCCTGGGAAAATTATAACGTTAGTGAGCTTTAGTAAAGTAAACTTTACTTGAGTGGTAAAATTGGGATGATAATGTTTACTATATAGTGTTGATGTAAAGATCTAAGGAGATCAAGTATGTAAAATGCAAATTAACTGGGTGATGCTGGACAACTTAGTCTTGTGGAAATACAATTATCTCATCAAAGGGGTACTATTCTTTTCTACTTGATCTCAGATATGATACTTTACATGTATTTTCACCTCTGAATCCTAGAAGCAGCTCTGTGACGCAGATTTCTTTTACTTATTCTATTGTTATGATCATGTACTTAGCCCTTCTCCCTCTTGATGGTGAATTCTTCTGAGAGTAAGGGATCCTTTATTAAATGTTTCTGCAACCTCCCAGTCTAAAACACACAATGAATGCTCCATAAATAATTATAGAATGAATATGTTGAGTAATTTGGAGGAAAATATATCATTAATTTAACTCTTACCATGTACTAAGTCCTAAACATGGCACTAATTTAGTTCTTATAATAACAATAATAATATGAACTAATAATAGCTTTATGTGTATTTTTCAGATGGAGAAACTGAGGCAGAGATAGGCTAAGTGCCTTCCCTAATGTGTTACTCTTAGTAAGTGGCCAAGCCAGGATTTGAACTGTAACAGCTGGCTCCAGAGGGCTTGCTTCTAATCATTATAAGGCACTCCCTGCTGGTAATGAGAATGAAGTTTGTAAGATCCTTTTACATTAGTCTGGTGCTTCAGATAAAGAACTTATCTCATTTGACTCTTTAGGAAAGGCATGGCAAGTATTATGATCTCTACTTGACAGCTGTAGAAAGTGATGTTCAAAAGTTAACTGACATCTACAAAGTCACACAGGTAATATACAGTGGAGCATAGTGTGCATTTTATTTTATTTTGGCAAATTAAATTATTTTATATATGATTTGATATCTTGTACTTTCACTCACCTTTAATAGTGGTAATTTTGCCATATCATAAAATAATTTAAAAAAACAACAGGATTCATATAAACTACATAATGTTATATCTTATGGATATGCATTAACTTTTAAACTACCTCCCTGGAAAGAAAGTATTACTTTTGCTTTTATTAACATCCTTTTTCATAAACTTGGATCTTTGTCTGGATAAATCATTACTTCCTTAGAACAGACTAATTCTTAGAAGTGGGTTACTGGGTCAAAGATTGTAAACTCTTGCCTGACTATTATCAAATTGCTCTCCAAGATGTGTAACTACTTAATAGTTGTTGAAAGCTGAATGAAATGGAAAGGCTTTTATCCCAGCAGTGTATAAAATCTCTTCTGTATTAGTTTGAGTTTGGTGAAGAAAATAGAACCACTACAAGTTTTTTAGGGAAAACAGTTTAATACAGAAATTAGGGCTTTACCTAAGTATGGGAAGAGTAGGGAAATGAAGGTCCAGAAGGCTTTATCCAGAAGCACTTCAGCCTAGAACACTGGAGCTGGTAGAGTTGGAGCTGGCAGAGACATCTGAGAAGCTGTCACGAGGGGTCAACATGATTGTAAAGTTGGAATGCATGGAAAGGTCTAAAATGCCACTGTTTCTCGCCACTAGGATCTCTGGCTTCGCATCGCTTCTGCCTTCCAAATCTCCTGTGAGTTATTCCCATTGGCAAACTCTAACTCTGAGTCACACAGGCAGGGGATTCTGGGAAATGCAGTTCCTGCCTTAGAAGTGGGGGGTGATTGTGCTGAGCTGATAACTGACAACCCTGGAGATGTCCTTTGTACACTCAGCAGAACTTGATGGGACCTTTTATGACCCTTTGGCAATATGAAAAGAAAGATGTGGCTGTCTTATTTTATTTTGCATTTTTATTGTGAGTGTGACTTTTTTTTTCTTTCATGCTGTTATTGGTCACCAACTTATTCAGCAAATATTCCCAAGCATCTAGTAGAAATTGGTCATAGTTTTGGGCTTTGGAGAAACTGGTGAATAAGGCAGGCAGTCTCTGCTTTCATGAAGCTTACATTCCAGAACAGGGCTATTAGGAAAGGAGTAAGTAAAGGAACAAGATACTTTCAGACAGTAATATGTAAACAATCGTGGATGATTTTGAAATGAGCAAAAGAGATTACTGAATATTCTGTCAGTGAATCTGGAGCAGCTGGAGATTATCTGGTACTATAGGGATGTGAGTCTTTGCCTTCCACTTGGCTATTTTATAGCTGTTGAGATAGAAGTTAACTTGTAGAAGACTGGTAATAAGGCAATTAATTCCTGTCCATAGAAAGGCACACTGCACCTGGTGGAATGCAATTGATTATCACCTTGTGGATATTGAACATTTTTGCCGGTTTGCATGGGTTTGTAAATTTATTTTAACATTGTTCATCTGAATATCCACGTGTGGCACTGGTTGTAATATCTCACTGGCTACCTCATTAATGATCGAGCTAATAAAATCTTTTATGAAGTTATTTATTTATGAAATTAAATTTAAATTGACAGATAAAATTGTATGTATGTATCGTGTACAACATGATGTGCTGAAATACATGTGCACACACTATATATCATATATATGATACATATATATAGTGGAATAGTTAAATCTAGCTAATTAACAAATGCATTAGCTCACATAGTTCTCCTTTTTGTGGTGAGTTATTTAAAAAAATCTTTGATATATATTCATCTTATATGTGCATGAGGGTCATAACTATAGCTCTTTTATATATATATATATATTTATTTGAGACAGGATCTCACTCTGTCACCCAGACTGGAGTGCACGATCATGGCTCACTGCAGCCTCAACTTACTGGGCTCAAGCAATCCTCCCACCTCAGCCTCCCAAGTTGCTGAAATTATGGACATGCACCACTATGCACAGCTAATTTTTGATTTTTTGTAGAGACAGGGTTTTGCTTTGTTGCCCGGGCAGGTCTTGAATTTCTGGGCTCAAGCGATCCATCTGCTTGAGCCCAGGAGCTGCCCAAGTCTGCCTCGGCCTCCCGAAATGCTGGGATTACAGGCACAAGCCACTGTATCTTTTAAGAGAATGTATCCCTTAACAGTTTGGAACAAATAAAAGAGCAAAGTTATTTCAGGTAGTAATATATATCACCAAGGGGACAAGATGGATGTTTTGCTAGAGATCAACAGTGGGAGTGTGGGGAAAGTGCTAATTTGGATCAGGTGGTCGGTGAAGGCCTCACTGAGGAGGTTGCATTTGAGCTGAGATTTGGGTGGATAAAGGAAATGGCCCTGTGCAGACAGGGGGGCAGAGTGTTCCAGGCAGAGGGAACAACTGTGCAAAGGCCCTGAGGCATATTCTAGAAACCAACCGTGGTGGGTCAGGAGGTTCATGGCAGAAAGTGCAATCAAAAAGGTTGGTGGGGGCTAGATTATGTTGGGCCTTTTAGGCGAATACTGAGGCATTAGAATTTTATTCTAAGTGGCATGAGAATTCATTGTAGTTTGATACAGTGGAGTATCATAACCTGATCTGTATTAGAGAATGGGTTTGTGTATCTTCTTCTATGAGCATTGAATTCTCATTTTGCTCCACAAATTATTAACGAACAAGACATTTTAATTAGCTTATCATGTCTTATCATGCATAAAAATAGAATTTTATTTTGATTAATAATTGTAAACAAATGTAATCATGAAAGTTACACACAATAATTGGGGAAACAGTTGCAAAATAAACAAATGCACTAAGAGGAAATAAAATCTTTAGCTTTTGGAAATATGGAACACAGCTCATGGACTACTGTCTTTCATTTCTAGGGCATCTCAGGGTCTTGACCACCTCAAGTCAGGTGAGATACCTTACAGGATGTCTCCTAATCTGATCAGTCTATGAACATTTAGTGACCTACAGAATCTCCCTGTGACATCTATTCACTGGGCAACAGCAGCTCACAGGTACTGTTTGCAGGCAGCAGGTGCCAGCGACACCTGAGGCTTTCACCCCAAACCCAGTTCATTTCAGGTCACACATCTGTTCTTCTTTCCTCTGAGAGACACCCACTGGGAAGGCTCTTCCGGCTTGGCAGTCCCAGGGGTAGGTGGTAATCTCCTCCCCGCATTTCCCAACAAGAAGAAACTAACCAGTAGAAAAAAAGCTTGTACAAATAAAGCAAGAGGAAATTCAGTGGAGATACTCAGAGGCTCGTGTGATAGAGGAGAAGGAAATGGGCATTTTTTTTTTCTAGGCTTGGTATGAAATAAGGATCAATTCTTTACTTAAGGCTTGCTATTAAATATTTAAGTCAATGGAGTTAGGTACCTCTCAGAATGAGACGTGAGGTCAGGGAAAGCCCTCCCTCTTAGATGGATGCTACTCTCATCTTATTAAAGACAAGTACAGACAGTGGGAAGGGGACTGAGACCCACCATGGGTTCCCTGGGGTCCACATTTCTATTGATAAAAAGAGCGGGATTCTAGAATCAAGTCATAGTTGTCCTGGGCTTGAGTCCTCCAGGCAAATTATAACATCTCCCTGAATGACCTTTCCTTGTCTGTAAAAGGAAGTCACATAAAGATAAGACTCTAGCATGGTGAGAACTTGACAGTCTTGATGTATCTACATCATCCCAGAGAAATTCACAGCACCCACTTTTATTCTGAAAGATTTGTTCTGTCCTGGTTTCAGTGACAAATTATGTGGTCACCCTACCCTTGTCACATGGGATCTGGCCCCAGCTTGGGGGATACTCGTTCACTGTGTTTCTGGTTGTCAGTGTGGGTGGAGAGATGACATCTGGTCAGATGTCATTCTCTGGCAGTTCTATAAAGAGTGATAAGTATTATTATTGTAGCAGTAGTATTATTGTTGTTATGGTTATCATCATCTTGTATGGGGGATAAAGAATTTTGCTGAAAAAAGGGCCTTGGTGTAGAATCACCACTGCTATTATTTTTGTTAAATATTTTATTTAATTTTTCCATAAGTTTTTGGGGTAAAGGTGGTATTTGGTTAAATGAGTAAATTCTTTAGTGGTGATTTGTGAGATTTTGGTGCACCCATCACCCGAGCAGTATACACTGCACCCACCCTATTTGTAGTCTTTTATCCCTTGCCCCCTCCCATCCTTCCCCCCAAGTCCCCAAAGTCCATTGTATCATTCTTATGGCTTTGTGTCCTCATAGCTTAGCTCCCGCATATCAGTGAGAACATACGATGTTTGGTTTTCCATTTCTGAGTTACTTCACTTAGGATAATAGACTCCAATCTCATCCAGGTTGCTGCAAATGCTGTTAATTCATTCATTTTTATAGCTGAGTAGTATTCCATCATTCATATATATATGTATATCATAGTTTCTTTAGCCACTCATTGATTAATGGGCATTTGTATTGGTTCCACGATTTTGCAATTGTGGATTGTGCTGCTATAAACATGCATGTGCAAGTATCTTTTTTGTATAAAGACTTCTTTTCCTCTGTGTAGATAGCCAGTAGTGGGATTGCTGGATCAAATGGTAGTTCTACTTTTAGCTCTTTAAGGAATCTCCACACTGTTTTCCTAAGTGACTGTACTAGTTTACTAGAATCACCACAGTTAGAACATGTAGAATCATGTTAGCCAGGGTGTTTTACTTTGCTACAGGAGGAAAGGAAATAATTTTTGCATGGCTACTCTAAGCCCAGCTTTGTGCTTGACATTCCCTATGCATTTCAGTTCAACAGTGTTTTAAAATCCGTATTTCCAGACTAGGCTTTTCTCCTCTTGGTTGTAGATATGGCTTCAGCATTTCTTAATTGTGTGATACCAGGAAGATCACTGACCCCTGTGGACCTCAATCTTCTCATTTGGAGGAGGGAATCCAAATTCAATCGAGGTGATCAGGGGATAAGCTAAGAATGTGATTGTAATTAAGGAAAGCTGTAATTTTACTACTGCTCTTGTTATTTGAAGAAAGAATGTTTACAGATAGATAGGCTTTGAGATAATGCCACCGAGACACCACTGCTGTACCTCCAACATGGCTGTTTCATGACCTCGTGTAAGAAGACTTCTCACGCCGACCCTGTTCATGAATCATAACCAGAGGTAGGGCTTGACCACAGAGGCTGGTGACACCATTGGACTCTGGTTTTGCATTCTGGATTCGGAAGCTGGTAGGATTGAGAAGTGGTTTTTCTGCTGGCTGCTCTGTTTTTGCCTTGTCTTCTCTCTCTAGCACATGACAGGATCTGGCAGAGGTAGTGGTCAGGGGAGTATGATGGAGGAAGTGACCTTTTCTCTCATTGGGGAGATTTGCTGCATTGAAACATGAAGTGCAACTTCACATGGCTAGGCCATAGCTGGCCGGCAAAGGGCAGCGTGTTGGCAAACAAAAGTGTTCTTATTTTTTTGTCAATGAAAATTCAGTAAACCACAGGAAGAGATGACAGTACTTCTCCCACTTCGTTCACATGAATAATAATAAACTCCATTGTAGAGCAAGCCTTGGGGCATTATCTGATGCTGCTATTTCTGCTGGCCAGAATTTGCACATCTCCCACATGACTCAGGGTTGTACGGCTTCTTTCCCAGTGGGTGACTGACTGTTTAGCATTCTGCAGATTCTCAGCTTTGCCCTGGATATTCAGCCACTCAGAATGAGCATAGCTACATGGGCCTCAACCCTTCTGACGTGGGAAATGGTTCCAGGGGGCATTTAGGTTACAGTGGGCTTTTCTTTTGGTTTTTAAATATCCAGTGACTTTTTGGTAAATGAAATTCACACACACACACACACACACACACACACACACACACACTCCTTGGTGATTAGAATTTCTAATAAATCAGAATTTATAAACACAGTTTTGTAGGGCGAAGGGAAAGTAGCAATGTTTGAGGTCTATACCATGCAATAGACCTTATGCTAGATACTTCCCATATGCTACCTTGTTAACTCTTCCCTGCATGTTTCAAGGTAGGTGTTATCATCCTTTTTTGTACTGATGGGAAATTGAGGTTCAGAATGATTAAATTATTAGCCTAAGATTACTACAGACGAAAAGGATGGGTAGGAAGGCAACACCAATTGAATATCAACTGCGTGGCAGGCACAATGCTAGGCTTCTTATATGTATTTCCTTTTTGAATCCACACAAGTTTATGAGGTAAGTATTATTATCTTATGGACAAAAATATCAGAGTTCAGAGAGTAACTAGAGTTGTCTCCTGTCACAGTGGAATACAGTGGATTAGAACAATGGTTTTGTCCACATCACCCTAGTTATGATTCCACTTTTAGGAGCCAGAGACCATTCATAAACAAACAGGCTAATCTCAAGATGTGATCAAAGGAAGGAAGCCTGCCAGAGCTGACTTTGCACAAGCTCCTGTGCCCATGTAAAACAAAAACAAAAACAAAAACAAACACAAACAAAAACAAAAACAACAACAACAAAAAACCAACTTGTGTTCAATCTTAATCTTTACTTTCTTAGAAAACTGTGAAGGCATACTGTGTACATAACATTGCAGAGGGTACTAGCGTTCCAAACAAAGATTTTAGTGCATGTGTAACAAAACAAGATGCATATGTGTTCATTATACTGAGACAAGTCAGTGAAGTAATGCCATTTTAGAAGCACTTCAGAAACAGATTGACTGTATAGGAGTTGTTGGTTAATGAAACTATACTTGATGATATCCTCCACACTCTCCAGGCATTTCAGTAATAGGTATTTAAATATATGTACTTGGAAAACTTTCTTTTCTTAACAACAACAGGTGAATTTCCAAATATAGAATGCAGACCTTTTTATTTCTTAAAAATGTTACCATCCATCAAACATTAACTGAGTCAAGACCATGCTGTACATATTAGCTCTAATTTTTATCATAACTCTTAAGTATTATTTTCTACACATTCCAAGAGTGGAACCTGAGACTGAGGGACATTAAGCAACTTGAAATTTCAAGTCTTACTTGATGAATAACTGATGGATGATGGAGCCAAGTTGGTGAATTCAGGTCTTTTCAGAGTTTGTGTACTCTGTGCTTCTGTGGTCTGCTTGTATATGCACAAATAAAGCTGACTCCTCAGCTCAGATTTTGGAACCTTCTAATTGGGTTTTTCTTTAAAACTCATGAAGCACTTTGCAATGGTCTCAAATATTAGCCCTAGAATTTGGGGGCCTAGTTATTACTCTTCTAGGGCCTAGTGACCTATATTTTATTTATAATTTTAGGTTGTGATCTCACTAAAAAAATGCAACTGTGTACCTTCTCCACCTACACTTTCCCTTCTTCTGCAAGAGCATGGAGTGCCTAACATATAGTAGGTGCTCAGGAAGTGTTTGTTGAATGTAATGAGATCTTTGCTTCACCTCTTTGTGTTTTAGTCTAAGAGGAGACTAGAAACAGCCACCGAGAAGGGAAGAACACTCATGACAGCAAGATGTGGCAATTAACTGGAAGGAAACAGAAACATAAAAACTATAAAAAGTAGACATAAGATTTCAAAAGCATGAAAATTGGGTTATTCAAGGTTGGGGCCAATAACCCTGGACATGCCAATAATCTTAGTAAAGTTCCTCCTAACCTTTTTCACAGTACAGCACTCATGGAAATGTGGCTGTTTGTTCAGTACACTAGGATAAATAGAAGAGGTTGCTCTCTGCAGAGTTCACTATCCTTGGGCTCTGGCCAGCTCAGCTCCAGCCTCCCTGAGTACTAAGTGGATCAACATCTTGGCACAGCTGTGCCATGGGTCCTAACACGTTGGTTAGGGAGCACCATATTAGATAGTGCCATAAAACTACACAATAAGGGGCAATGTCTTTCACTTCTACACCCCTAGTGCTTGACATCATTCAGTAGCCCTCAAATGTACTAAATTGAATATACTTGAATATACTAATTGTTGAATTAAATGAAATGTTGACTTTGCCTTTTTCAGAAAAGACAATATTTAGCATGCTTTGTTCAAGAAGATAAAGTGTTGTATAATAATGCATGTTAGAAAACTTTTCAAATGAAAGCTAAAGAGATAGTTGCCCAGTGTGGGGGATTAACACAATGTTTCTCAGATAGTCAGTGGCAAAACAACGAGAAGGCACTTTTTTTTTTGGAACACTGCAGTCCTTTTGCTTGGGAGATTGAGGTCGAGTGAACAGAGCTGCCAGTGGTTTACAGTAGATAGGCCACGATAAGTAGTGTGCCATGCAGACATCCAGAGTTTATTTCTTTATGTGCTAAGAAATGGGAAGGCGATAGCCAATGAGTATTGTACACTGCATGGTCTGGATTCTATTTTAGATTTGTGATGATCAGATGCTATTTTGTGATTGCATTCATTTTTAACCTAAAAACTTTGAAATGGATATTTCCAACGTCAAAATTAGAGGAGACTTATGTAGTTGTGTGTATGTGTGGTTTCTGTGTTGGAGACTAACTTGGAAACCATTGCAAACTGATGATAGCAGCCGTTACGATTTGACTAGTCTGGCATGAATTTTTTCCAAAGATATGCAACGCCAATCATCCGAAGACTACTTACTTAACAGAAAAAAAAAAAAAAAAAAA
>NW_012101110.1:515918-516700 GCF_000951045.1 Mandrillus leucophaeus | reverse complement strand
CTTGCCCAAGTTCTTCTTCTAGTTCTCCAAGTCCTACCTCATTTTCACACCTTTATGTCTTTGTATGAGCTGTTTCCCTGATTTTACAAAGCCTACTGAGACTGAGGGACATTAAGCAACTTGAAATTTCAAGTCTTACTTGATGAATAACTGATGGATGATGGAGCCAAGTTGGTGAATTCAGGTCTTTTCAGAGTTTGTGTACTCTGTGCTTCTGTGGTCTGCTTGTATATGCACAAATAAAGCTGACTCCTCAGCTCAGATTTTGGAACCTTCTAATTGGGTTTTTCTTTAAAACTCATGAAGCACTTTGCAATGGTCTCAAATATTAGCCCTAGAATTTGGGGGCCTAGTTATTACTCTTCTAGGGCCTAGTGACCTATATTTTATTTATAATTTTAGGTTGTGATCTCACTAAAAAAATGCAACTGTGTACCTTCTCCACCTACACTTTCCCTTCTTCTGCAAGAGCATGGAGTGCCTAACATATAGTAGGTGCTCAGGAAGTGTTTGTTGAATGTAATGAGATCTTTGCTTCACCTCTTTGTGTTTTAGTCTAAGAGGAGACTAGAAACAGCCACCGAGAAGGGAAGAACACTCATGACAGCAAGATGTGGCAATTAACTGGAAGGAAACAGAAACATAAAAACTATAAAAAGTAGACATAAGATTTCAAAAGCATGAAAATTGGGTTATTCAAGGTTGGGGCCAATAACCCTGGACATGCCAATAATCTTAGTAAAGTTCCTCCTAACCTTTTTCACAGTACAGCACTCATGGAA
>NW_012101110.1:480971-514983 GCF_000951045.1 Mandrillus leucophaeus | reverse complement strand
AGAAGAAGAAGAAAAATAATGCTCTTGAAGGGGAGAGCTAAAGCAAACCTGTAAGGGCTTTTTATGGTCCAAATTTTCTTTGGCAAGAGGCACCTTCTTAAAAGTGATACAAGAGGGCTGAGGTTCTGTTTTTTTCCTATTTTCTTTATAACTGTACTCATGGGAAGTTGCAAAAGCTGAACAGAAAGTATGAAATCTGGAAGTTTAAAAAAAGGCACAAAACCTCCCCAAAGTGGCCCCAAAATGACTGATACCGAGAAACAAAGGACATTTTGCACATTTTTAACTGTGCCAAATCTCACTCATTTGGGTGATTTTCTGTTTTGTTGTTTGTTTGTTTGTTTTTTGATTTTTTTTTTGTACTCATGTAGGATATTAAGAAAGCCTATAGATTATTGCTTAGGCCACTTCCTCACAGATTCTTTCAGTATCATGAGAATTCTTCTTGTTGTTTATCAGTAATAAAAAAGTTCCAGAAATACCACCTTGAACAGAGCAAGTCATGCGGATGTTGGATCTGATGCGCAGGCGATACTGGCAGATGTAATTGAGCAAGGTTCAAGACAATGACACTCTGGTGCAAGTCATAATCATATCCAGATTTGGTTTGCATAGGTGACTAAGATCACCTCAGCCTCATCTCAGGAAGTGGCCACCTTTGGAGAGTCTGAATATCATGGTAGGCACGGAACTCTACCATGTCACTAGATGAATGACCTCGGATGTCACTTCAACTCTGAGCTTTAGAGCTTGTCGACTGCAAAGTGGGGCACTTCACTGAGCTACTTCACTGAGCTACTTCACTGAATTGTGAAAATTAAGAAAATTGAGCAAATATGGGCGAAGGATTTGACCCATAGTAAACACTATGACTGTCCGTCTTCTACCATCTTTCAGTAGATCCAGTGGAATTATGTGGAGGTTGATAGGCACTGAAACCAAGAATATATGAGCATCTATTCTGTGCAAGATGTGTGCACTGAACTCAATCCAGGACTGAAGGGGACAGGAGGAAGGTAAGGGGGCTCACATTTGTTCATTACGTGTGTCAGGCTCTGTGATGATCATCTTATATATGTCATATTTAATTCTTGCAGTAATCCTATGGAATGGGAATTATCACACCACATACTCATCCCTCTTCATGGATTAAGAAACAGAGATTCAGGGAGTTTCTTACGTTTCTAAGGTCATTCAACTAAGTAAGTGCCAGACTTGGGAAAGAAATTTAGCTTTCACTGTTGTTTCTCATGCAACTGACCAGGCTCATAATCTCAGACATGTATTTTAGGAAGTTCCCTGTAGAAGGACCGTATCTAATTGCTTTCATTTTTAACAATGGTTGGGTCATAGGTCTCCTGATGTGCTGATTAGCAGTATCTCTTTTCTATCTGAAGACAGTGTTTGATCCTCAGCCTTTCTGCTGCCAAGAGTAGGGAGCTGCCTTTTGAAACCATTGTCATGAGTACAAGAGGGAATGACAAAGAGATCATCAACTAAGGATCTCAGCTTTAAGTGTTCAGACTTGCCCAAGTTCTTCTTCTAGTTCTCCAAGTCCTACCTCATTTTCACACCTTTATGTCTTTGTATGAGCTGTTTCCCTGATTTTACAAAGCCTAACTCACCCTTCTAGATCCTGCTTCACTTTCATGTCAAGATTGTCTTTACTCTAAGGTAGAATGAAGTGCTCCCTTATTTTTCATATGTCTCAGCAGCTATTACAACATAGTATGTTTAACTGGCTTCCTATTCAGCTCCACTAAACTGGGAGTTTCCTGAAGGTATACATTGTGCCTTACTCATCTTTGCATCTACTATTCACTGTATGGCACACATATAATTTTGTGTGTTAATACTAGTAAATCAATGAATCAAAGACAACTAGCCTTGGCCTCTGCATTTCTGTGGCATATCTGAGAGCTGTGTTATCCTCTTAAAATGTTAACCATTTGTGCCCACTTTTCAGACCTTTGCCTGTTCTCAGCACCCTCACTTTTGCTCTTCTATGGTTAGAGCAATCTTAGAATAGCTCTAATTGATGACCATTTTGGTCCAAACTATATCTTGACTGTTGATTTCTATTCTCTGCCTGGGACTCTTGAAGATTTCTATTTAATTGGTTTGGGCACTTGCCTCACACAGTGAATTGTTTAAATATAACCAGCACAATACCAGACGCTTAGGCTGCAGCTCTGAAATCAGTATATGAGGAAGAGACACACATGCGTGCAAAAGAGAGAAACCATTCATGAGTGCCGGGGGTGGGGGAAGGGATAGCAGTTGAAAAGCATGTGAAAGCCACTTCCTTTTCTCATGTGAGTAGAAACTCCAGCAAAACTTATCAGAACCATTCATCTATATGATCATTCATTCATTTGTGTGTTCATTCATTCATCCTGGATAGCCTGGATTATTGCAAGAGCCCCTCAGTGATCCCTCTCCCTCTCTTCTGGCCCCTGTTCAGACCATATTCGCAGCACTGAGCATGACCTTTCTCTGGTTCTCTGTTATTCACAAGATAAAGGGCCAGTTCCTTCGCATGGCATCCTAGAACACTGATCTAGTCTCTGGCTGGCTACTGGTCTCCCTTGTCTCTTGCAGCCTGACATGTTCACCTCTCTAAGCTCCAGCAATACTGGACTCTTAAGAATACCACTGATATGCAGTTTGTGTTGCCTCTGTCCTTTTCCTTATGCTGTTCCCTATCTTTTCTTCTAGATATTCTCCTATTCTTCTCCTATTTAGTTTTGAAAACTCAGCTCAACCATATCTGTACTGTAAGCTTTCCATGAGACTACCAAAATCTAAAAGAGGTGTGAGTCTTTTTCTTCATCACAGTGTTGTAGGCATAAATATCATAGCTCTGACTGTAATATACTGAAACTGTCCTTCATCTTTCTCTCCGCTGCTCTGTGAATTTCTCATAGTCAAGGCCCATTTATTATTCTTTATGAAACAGGTCCTGACATATAGTAGATGCTAAATAAATAGACATGGAATGAGCACATCACTTAAAGGCTGCATGCTAAGAGTTCAAATGTTATCCTGAATCCAGACACAGTCATTTACAGGTTTTAAGCAGGGGTAGTGGCAGGATTGGGTTTGTACTTAGAGATAGAATGGAAAATGAATGGAGATAGAATGGAGAGTGAATGGGGTTGGGCAATGCTAGAGGCAGAGACCAGCCTACCTTGTCACACTCACCTCACCCCCCCGACCATTAATTGCTACTTCACCCACCCCAGAAAGTCTCTACCTCATGAACTTTTACACTCCCTCAAGACATAGTTAAAACATCTTGTTTCAGGAACTGTCTCTGATCTGCTTCCTTAATCCTTTGTAATATTCTCAATGATAATATACTATGTTCAATATTTATTGAGCATTTTATTATGTGCTGAGCATTTCACACTTAAAAAATTAATCATCACAGTAACCCAATGAGGCACTGTTATTAACCTTCTTTTACAGTTAGGGCAATTGAGGCTCAGAAAGATTAAGCCACTTGCCCAAATTATTCACCTAGAAATGGTAGATGAGACGTGAAGTCAAGTCTGACTTAGAGCCACTGCTCTTACCTATGATGGTATCTGTATCATGGTTTTTTTCTGTGCTCATACCTCATATTACAACATGATACCTGATGGAAACTCTTGGATTTAATTTAGTTCTACATTTCTAACCAATATGTTTGTTGGGTGGAAGCATCTAGAGGCCTTAGAATTGTTTGCTGTGTTTTCTTTCTTGTTTCTTCTTGGCAATGCTGCTGACTTTATTTCTTTTCCTGTGTGCCTCCAGAGTCTTTCATGTTTTTAGTTCTTTCTAGTTTTCAGTTGTACAAGATCACTTTTGCCACTTCCTTTAAATAATAATAATAATAATAATTATTATTATTATTGGCAATTATCATTATTATTATTATTGAGATGGAGTCTTGCTCTGTCACCCAGGCTGGAGTGCAGTGGTGCGATCTCGGCTCAATGCAGCCTCTGCCTCCGAGGTTCAAGCAATTCTCCTGCCTCAGCCTCCTGAGTAGCTGGGATTACAGGCACCTGCCACCATGCTGGCTTATTTTTGTATTTTTAGTAGAGATGGGGTTCCGCCATGTTGGCCAGGCTGGTTTCAAACTCCTGACCTTAAGTGATCCACCCACCTCGGCCTCCCAAAATGCTGGGATTACAAGCATGAGTCACTGTGCCCGGCATCCTTTTTCTAAAATTTTGATTTGAAGTCTACTTCATCAGTTTGCCTGCCCAGCTGTTGTCCTTGTCATTGATGAGATGGTGACTTCCCCTTCCAGGAACCTATTGTTCTGACATGATTAGCAGTGATCTGCACTGCAAAGCCCAGTTACCAGTATCATTTTGATAGCAGGTCCACACTTAGCAAAAGTTCCTTTCCCTAAAAGGTCATGATCGTCAATAAGAAGAAGAGAGGAAAGTATTATCTGGGCCAGCAAGTCCTTTAATTTTTACCTGGGACTGGATGGAACTTGTATTATGATATAATCTAGATAAGCCTGGGCTCAAACCGTGCCTCTATTGCTTCTGTAAAATGGGAGCACCAATGCCTGCTTTCCTAGATTGTAGGGAGAGTTCACTATGGTAATAAGTATGAAAGCTCCTTGCTCAGTCCCTGGCTCATAGTTCTGCTAAGCACTAAGGACCCTTTCTCACCATAAAGTCAACTTCAAGGGTCCATGTGGCTGTTTACCTTGTGTGAACTAGCTCAGATGAGTAGAAACTGGTAGGCTTGATGGCGATTCAGGTAAAATTGATTTTCTCAATTTCTCCTGGGATTTTTTTCTATTCCTATTCCATATAAGAACAATTTATTGTAAGACAGAGATTTGAGATTCTGTTTCTGGAATGAGAAAGGCTGGATTTGAGTTTTGGCTTGCCTACTCACTAGCTGTGCGACCATATGCAAGGTATGTAAACTCTCTAAACTCCAATTTTCTTATTTGTAAAGTAGGAACAATAGTAGTACCTGCCTCATAGGGTGTTTGCCATTCATGAGGGAATGTGCATACACTTAGCACTTTGTGTGGCCCATAAAAAGCACTCATGGCCACGTGCAATGGCCGCTGGAATCCCAGCACTTTGGGAGGCCATAGCAGGAGAATTGCTTGAGCCCAGGAATTCAAGACCAGGCTGAGCAACATGGAGAAACTCCATCTCTATCAAAAATACAAAAATTAGCCTGGTGTTCTGGCATGCATCTGTAGTCTCAGCTACTTGAGAGGTTGAGGTGGGAGGATAATCTGAGCCCAGGAAGTTGAGGCTGCAGTGAGTGGTGATCATGCCACTGCAGTCCAGCCTGGATGACAGAGTAAGACCCTGTCTAATAAAAAAGAAGCACTGCTAATTCATTCATCCATTCATTGAGAAGGTATTGAATATCTGCAATATGCCAGGCACTGTATGTCAGCCTTTACTGTAATATCCAAGGTTACATATTATGTAAATAGGAGAGCCAAGACTGTCAGATACTGGACCTCCCAAGCCCCATACTCTTTACCTAGTAATGACCTTGAAAATAGATATTTTTTAGGAAATTTATGACTTTTCACTTGTATTAGAGTTTTTGGAGCACTCTCTTCACTCAAAGCTTTCTTTACATCTAAGTCTTTTATAGCCTCCATAGTACTTCCAAACACACTCAAAGTTCAGGCTAGGTAAATACTCACAGAATGAACGAATTTGGTAAGCAAACCAATACTGAGTCTATATAGAAATTTTATATTCTTTACCGATTCCTACCCTCTATCTGACCATAGATATTTTTCTAATTATTCATTTTTACTTTGAGGTTGATTTTTTTTTTTCAAGCATTTCTCATAATTACCCAAATCCTATCCAGAATTCTTATTGCTTTCCAGGCCATAGTGTTCAAACCACACTTTGCATGCCATGCATTTGAATGTTCGGTGGCTTAGGTTGGTGACAAGCCTAATTTTTACAATGTTCATTTCTGTCTTACTCATTGCTTTTGACAGGAGCCTGGCTTGCCACATCACACTTGGCCTGTCAGAAAGGTTGAAGAAACTTTCCCAGACCCAAATATTTGGTGGCTGACTTGTTGTCCCTTTGCCTTACAAAACCTTTAATTGAGGGCAACACATGGATTCTAACTTGTTTAAAATGTCTCCAAGTCCTGGCATGCTCTGAATAAAACCCGAGGCCCCAAGAGCTATCATCCCCACAGAAACACAGCATTAGAGGGGCCGGAGCTCAGGGTGGGGAGCCCAATAAGAATGTAGAGGTCTGTAAAATGGTTCCAATTCATTCTATGAGGTTTGGCAAAAGCTGAAACTCTTGTAGCCAGACACGTTCTGCATGAAGTTTAAATTGTCTTGACATCGGGGTAGGAGAAGTCCTCGCTCTCAGGGTCTACTAATTCATGATTCACTCATTAGGATTGTGTTTTGTGTAAAGTGTCCAAGATATCTAATGATTCCTGCTGAAATATTGTGAATGTTTTGCTTTCACAATCTCTTCTCTTTACATAGTTGGGCAAGATTAAATGACGTTTGAATCTAGTACATCTTGATTTGTATTTAGGTCATGAAAGCCAAATCATATGACAAGATATAAACTTGGCTAGATCTATTCCCTTCACTCTCTAAAATGACTGGCATTACAACCTGTTCTATCTATTCAATTGAGTCTTTCCATTAGGCTCAGATATCTTGTGCAGTGGAAATTTCAAAAACATTTTCCTTTTAGAAGTTGTTCACATAGTGTCAACAAAAACACTGTTCTGAACTTCAGGCCTTCATGTTTTCAGGGACATATGTTAGGCAGTGAGACATACCTTATCTTGCTAAACATCCCTGTATGTCTCCAATGACCCCCTTTGGAAAGTTAGGAGTTATTCCTGACTCCTCCTTCTCAACATCTAATCAATCTCTAAGACATGAAGATTTCGCTTTATTCGTATTGCTTAATTGCACCCTACTTCTCCTAAGCTTATAGCTCATTCCCTTGCTATTCCTTGTCTAGAATATTGCCGTGGCTAGCTGACCAGTCTCTCTGCTTACAGTCTTGCCCTCTTTCATTCCATCCACCAGTCAGCAGTCATAATGATCTGTCTAAAGAATGCATTTAATCATGTCAACCAGTTGCTTAAATATTGTCAATGGTCCCCTTTGTCCTTAGGATAATATCACAAATAACAAGCACAATGTATAAGGTCCAGTGCATCCTGGTCTTTGCCTTTTCTCTATACTGGCTTTTCACAATCTCTTCTTCACTCTATGACCTGCCATATTGAACTCTGGGCTGTGCTGAAGACAAGCCATTATGCCTTTAAGGTGATTCTTTTTTTTTGTCATGGATGTTTCATTGATCTTGTCCTCTACCAGCCTTACTCATCCCCTTAGGACTTTGCTTAGTGCCACTTCTTCCAGGAACCCCCCACTAAATCTGGATTGTAAGCTCCCACTCTGTGCTTCTGTAGCAACTTGGACTTACATCTATCACAGCACTTATATAGTATTGTAAATACCTACTTCTTTTTTGATATAAGCCCTTAGTCTATAAGTTTTCTGAAGACTGGGACCATGTTATGGTCACTTTTGTATTTCTGGGGTCCTAGAATGGGCTTCAGGGGAAGAATAATTTATTCACTCTCTTTACTCCCCTTGCTGTGTCTGTTCAAGTTATACCAGATGAATTCCCTTTTTTGAACACACTAAGCTAGATTTCTTTCATGCCTCTGTCATTGTTTTTGATGTTTTCTTAGCTAGAAGTGTCTTTTCCCCTCCTTTTCTTTCTCCATTTGAGTTTATCTAGGGCTAATCACATAATTTGTTAAATGTTTTATTTCACATAATTTATTATAATCAGACCAGCTAAGACAACTCTAAACATCAGATGTAAGATGAAAATAGCATTGTTTATACAGAAGGAAACATATCAGAAAGAACACTGAAATGGGAGTCAGGAGTCCAGACCCCTGGTCAGAGCTGTATTGATGACTTGCTGTGTGATCCTAAGCAAAGCAACTACGATCTCTAGACCTTACTTCCTTGTCTTGGCATGAGGAGGGATTGGATTAGATGATCTTTAAGGATCCTACCATGATAATTCCCTATAAATTGTGTTTTCAAGACAGGAAAAGAAAAGGACCTTTGTGGAAAGACCTGTCAATGCTGAAACAGGCCAAAGCAATGAGTTGAATATCCAAATAAAAATCTGCCACTAAATCCCTTTATTTGTCATTGCTCTGACACTCTATGCACCATGACAAACTTCATCTCAGCAGTGACTTCTATGGTCTCTGAGTTCACCTGGACTAAGCACAGACTTTGGTTTTAGGCAAAAATAGGCATAATTTCTAGTCCCACCTTCATCACTTATTTGCTATGTGACTTTAATCAAGGTATTTTTCTCTAAGCTTTGGCTTCTTACTCTATAAACAAGGTATTAAGGATGTGTATGTCTTAAGGCTGTTGAAAGGATTGGAGTTAAGATGATGTCTGTAAAACACTCTAGCAGAGTTTACGTAGTAACTGGTAATTATGATAGTGGTGATGGTAGTCATGATGATGATAATAATGCTATAGCTTGATGCAAATAGTTTGCCATAAGATAAAAGAAAGAGGATTAAAAGATAAGACATTTAAAATAGTTGCATTCACATGGTGAGTATTAAAAAATATTGTTGGGCTGGTCGCCGTGGCTCATACCTATAATCCCAGCACTTTGGGAGGCCAAGGCGGGTGGGTCACCTGAGGTCAGGAGCTCAAGACCAGCCTGCTCAACATGGTGAAACCCCATCTGTACTAAAAGTACAAAAATTAGCTGGGCATGATGGCGCGGACCTGTAGTCCCAGCTACTTGGGAGGTGAGGCAGGAGAATCTCTTGAACCCAGGAGGCAGAGGTTGCAGTGAGCCAAGATCGCGCCATTGCACTCCAGCCTGGGCGATGAGCGAAACTCCATCTCAAAAAAAAGTTTGGTTGAAATGGTGCATTACACCTAGCAGGAACTCAAGGAGAATTTGCTCAATAAGCAGAAGGGAGGATTTCCCTTGTATGTAGATAATGAAAACACAGTCCTGAGATTTAAGTCTGGCTGTTTGAAGGATTTGGAAGCAATGCTTCTCTGTTGGAGATGTGTTTCGCTCTTAGTAAAATAAGGGTCCAAGGAGTTATTTTCGTTTGTCCTTTGGGAAATATTTTAAACCCTAGATTTTACCACACAAATTAGCTCTTCCTCAGGCTTTGTGTTTCAAACACAAACAAAACAAAGTCTCTTTAATTTTCAACATTTGTATCCTTTTCAACTAAAGTACAATAATAGAATTATTGTAAAAGTCTATTTGTTACCTAAAGCTATGTCAATAAAGTGACATACATTTCTAAGCCTTGAAGAATCTTCTTGTTGAGTTAATCTTTCTTTGGGGAAGGAAGAACAGCTAAAGGAACTGGTCAAGTGTGGTAAAAGTGCTATGTTTTCTTAAAACAGAGGACTTTAAAAAGAAGGAAAAGAGGGAAATGTATGAACTCTTGTATTTGTAATAGCTTTATATTTAGCTTGTACAGCTTTATATATCTCCTCATTCATTCCTTCCTTCAACCATGGAAAAGCCGTATATACCTCTGTGGAGCACCTGCCATGTGCCAAACACTTGTGGAAAGCTTCCATTCAGTATCTCTAATCCTTAACAATACTGTAAAACCTAATTAATAATTTTTTTTTTAAACATGAGGAAGTGGGTGCTCACAGAGGGGAAGTGATTTATCTGAGGTGATGGATATGAAATTTAATGTTGGATCTGTTTGTTCCTAAGGTCCATCCTTTTTTTTCCCCTCTACCTCATAGATCCTTAGCTGGGAGCTAGGCCTTATCTGTTTTGCTTAAGTTCACAAGTAGGTAGCTCTGAGGAGTTCAAGGGTACCAGGCACACAATGAGGAAGTGGCTCTGCTGAGACCACCTCTAGGTACAGGGTTGCTCACAGCATGGCTGCCTCCTGCTTATGGATGGGTTAAATGACCTCAAATCCTTCTGCAAACAGAGTAGGAGCAAAGTCAACACCCTGATGGAAATGAGGAATTGGGAATTATTTAATGAAATGTTGGCTTGGTTGCAATATAGTCTCACCCTGTAACTGACTGATTGCCTATACAGAGGCCTCACATCACATACTCCTGAACATATTGGAGGGATAGGATCTGAAATATGGGCCCCAGTGATTCATTAAAGAACCCTGGACTTGGTAGAATCCAGGATAACATCATTTCTTATTTAACGAACATTGTTGATCTCCTACTATGTGTCAGGCAGTGTGCTGTGCACTGGGCATACCCAAAGGGGTTCATAGTTTGTAGCAGTAGTTCTTAACTCTGACTGCTACTAGAATTATTTGGGGAACTTTGAAAAAACAGCAGTGTTTAGGTCTCACTCCCAGAAATTCTTTTTTTTTTTTTTTTCAGACAGAGTCTTGCTCTGTCACCCAGGCTGGAGTGCAGTGGCGCAATCTTGGCTCACTGCAAGCTCTGCCTCCCGGGTTCAGGCCATTCTCCTGCCTCAGCCTCCTGAGTAGCTGGGACTACAGGTGCCCACCACTATGCCTGGCTAATTTTTTTGTATTTTTAGTAGAGATGGGGTTTCACTGTGTTAGCCAGGATGGTCTCGATCTCCTGACCTTGTGATCCACCCGCCTCGGCCTCCCAAAGTGCTGGGATTACAGGTGTGAGCCACCACGCCCGGCCCACTACCAGAAATTCTTAATTAATTGGCTGAGAAGGGGGCTTGGACATCAGTATTCTTGCATAATTCTATGTGCACCCAGAGGTGAGAGGCTCTGGCATAAAGGTAACGAGATCAAGAAATAACGTGAGAAATGAAGGAAGTGGAGAAGCACTTACCAGGCAAAGCAGTGTTTCCCAGACATCAGTCAGTGATGTGTCACATGCGTGGCTTTTGATATAGCCACACATCAATTGTGCTATTACTTACATAACAGATTTCTTTAAAACTCTCATCCAAAAAGTAATTTTAATCTCTTTAAATAGGAAACTTCACATACCCACCATAATTTGAAAAGCAGTACCACTTGCCATCAATGAAAGATAAAGCATAAAAATTAGCAAAGTAGAGAAAACAGTATCTATATTTCATATTTAATATTTTGAGAAACATTACTAAGAGGGAAGAAAGTGGGATTTGGAGGAGATGGGCCTGGATGAATATTCTAGTTCTACTGTTAATTAGCTGGGTTCTTGTTAGTGACCTCACGTCTCTCAACATCATTTTAAAAAAAATGTATACACTGAAGTTAATAGCACTTACCATGTAGTGTTTTATGCTAAATAAAAGAGATCATTCTGAGAAAGTGCCTAGCTCAGCACATAGTAGATGCTCATGAAATCATAGCTTTTTTTTTGTACTAACTAGTCTTTGCTGTTGAAAACTTAGGACTAGAAGTATGTACACTATCCTTTGGGGGCTAACTTTTCAAGGGTTGTGGAGAGCTGTGAGAGTCAAAGTTTGACTTGACCAAAGACTTAAATAATGAGTAAAAGTGCTGCAGGTGGATGGGGTCTGAAGGATATGATGCAGCGAGAAGAGCTATTATGGCTCTTTATCTAAAACTGGCTTCATTTAAAACCAAGCTGGAGAGTACCCTCAGTGATTACTCAATGTTTCATATTTATGTGTGTAGACACTGAGTGTACTCTGGCAAGTTTCTGTTCACTTGTGACACAATCTTTGGACATATTCACAACCTGCACCTCACTCCTGGGACACAGCACTTCATGGAGGCAGCTATTTCCAATTATTATGGTTAGATTTTAGGTTTGTTTGGACTTCAGCAGTGATTAGCAGTTATTTGTATTTCCGTAACATTGATCATTCCTGCTAGTGTCAGGTGTGCTCCCCTCTGAAAACCCTTGAACATTTTATGTTTATGTATGCAAGTGCTCATCTCCTGTTCTAGACAGCATCCGGCATCATATCTGACAGATTGGGTATGTAATAAAAGGTGGAGGACTTGCAATGATACAGTTAGATAGAAACATAACTTTAAAAATTTCACCTATTGTCATTGACTATATCTCAGTCTCATGCATCACATATAAAGACTTTATAAATGTGGTTTTATCAGTCATATTTGAAATTGACAGACTGATAAAATCAATTTAATTCACTTATTTGTTAAAATAATACTATCAGCACCTACTATTTAGTAGACATGGAAGATCTTGGAATAAATAAGAATTTTTCCCCGACCTCAAGAAGCTGAGAATCTTGTGGGTAATAAATACACTATCAACTGTAACAAAAATCAAAACAAACAAACAAACAAATAAACAAACAAAACCCCCAAAAGATGTTGAGGAGAAAGTTAAGAAAATATGTACAGGATAATCTGGACAAACAGGGAGCGAGTAGAAAAGCTTATTACATATCCAGTTTCATTCTGCAGTTAAGTAGTCTTTGGCATTTACTCAGAGGAGCCTTCTGTTTTCTTTTGTATGGACTCATCATAACTTGATGTAATTATCTGGGTAATGACTTGTAAGCTCCATGAAGGCAGTGGAAATAACTGTCTTGTTCATCACTGTATCCTCAGTGCTTTGTTTAGTACAGTGCCTGGCACATAGGAATCACAGAATGCATGCTTGCTTAATGACTATGTGGGTAAGCCAAAACTGGCCACCAGTGCAATAATGAGGTCTGAAAAGCATATAATGTTGGTGCAATGTTTAGTATCCTGAAGTACATTCCTGCTTCTGGAAAAGAGATTTCCCTTCCAGTTTAAATGTCCTGAATTACGTGTAGCCACATTGCCACCTTTCAAAATCCAAGAGATTCTTAGACTATAAGCGCAATTCCAAATACACAGACATTCCTGGCAACTGAAGGAACACCCATGAATGTCAGAGGGACTTTCTTTAAATGAATCGGATTTATAGGGTGAGAAGAGCTATGTGAATCTAGGCCAGAGGCCAAAGTTCCTCATTTATTCCATTGCTGGCAAGTGAGGGCCTCAACAAGATATAAAAACTCCTGACTTCTGCAAACCTGCCCTTGACGAACACTCAGTTGAGAAAGCTCTGTGCACACCTGTCTCTGTCCACTCTGCTCTGGTGTCTGGCTGCTTCAGGCATAATTCAGTCCCTTGGAAGAAACATGGACATTGCAAGAGTGGCTGTGCTACTTTCTAGCTGCGTGGCCCTGATCGGCTCACTTTACCTCTCTTTGCCTGCAAAATGAGGAGGTGGGTCCTCTAATATCCAACTCAGCTTGAGTGTCTAGAAAATTGGAACCCAATCCCTGAGGGCCAAGACACAACTCAGCTATTCTACTTACTGGCTGTCTGATTTATCAGTGACCAAATTCATTTTGCACTGTTAGAGGAGGAACACTTCCTCCTTTCAGAAACCAGGTCTCATTTTGGACAATGAAATCAATTTAGTGTGAACTCTCCACTAGATTGTGAGCTCACTGAGGACAGAAGCTGCGTCATGCCCTGTTCCTACAGTGCCTGGTTTATAGCAGATCCTCAACAAACATTTGTCAGTGAAGGAATGAAGCTTCATCTCTGTTCCGGGTGCCCAGTGAGTCATTGCTGTATCGGGCCCTGCCTGTCTGCTGATGTCCTCTAGATGGCAAACTCAGCTTAATTTTGGGCAAGAGTCAGCGCTTCTGGCAGGGCGATGCCCAGGCATGAAATACTTTATTGGAAATCCAGTTTTATCCAGTGCACATGGAATCCTCGGAATGGCTGCAAGGCTCTGGAAATGCCAGCCAGCCAGCATGAATCTCTTTTCTTATCCAGGGAGATGGTGGATGTGAATTTGTCATCTCCTGTCTCCCGCCAAAGCTTATTCTGACTGAATAAGGGAAATGATCTGCTGGCCTCTTAAGAGGTGGGAAGGTGGAGAAGGGAAGAAGCTAATCTTTTAAAACAGGCATTATTGGGTGGCCTCATATGGATTTTCCCATTTAATTCTCATAACAACCTACAAAATAAGTAGTGTTATTATTTCCGTTATAAAAATGACTTTGAGGCATCCAATCCAAGTCAAGCAGTTATTTTGGCAGAGCTGGGTGGCCAAGACATGCTCATGTAATTCTGAGATCTCAGTTACTTTTCCCTCTTCTTACTGTTTTGCTCAGGCAGAAGAAAATCAAGGATGAGGTAAATAGCAATATGATAGCTGTAATGAATTATTTGAATATGAGATAAGACAGAGTGGTTGACTCTGGCCAGTGAGGTCTGCTGTTGCTTGAGCGGATGACCAGTGCCTCAAGCAGTTGGCAAGACAGGCTTTTATGTGTCAGTGAAATTCTGTCACAGCTTCCAGGGAGCCCGTTTAGCATGACATGGTCGACTACAAAAGTTAGAGAAGTTTTCTGGCTTGGGAAACTCTGCTCTGATCTGGGGCTCGTTTTCTCCAAAGCCAGATTTCTAATTCTAATTTCTAATTCACTCTCACACACACACAGTTTAGGGTTGGCTGGCACTTTTGGGAGAAAGGTTCTGGGAAGATTCAGCATTCGTTTATTTAACAGATATTTAGTGAACTCCCATTATGGTTTGGATTCGGTTCTGTCAGGTATAATCCATGCAAAATGGAAGCCCATGGAAGCCCCGCCTTAATAAAAGAAGAAATTAATACATGTGCAAAAATAATTGGAATGCAAGGTAGAAAATGCCAAGAAATGTGAACAGATTTCTGAATTTTGAGGTGGGAGAAATTCCATACTCCCAAAAAGGGAAATGTGGGAAAGCTTCATGGAAAAGGTAATTTATTTATTTTTATTTTTTTTGAGATGGAGTCTCACTCTGTCACCCAGGCTGGAGTGCAGTGGCGTGATCTCTGCTCACTGCAACCTCTGCCTCCTGGTTCAAACAATTCTCCTGCCTCAGCCTCTCAAGCAGCTGGGATTATAGATGTGTACTACCACACCCTGCTAATTTTTGTATTTTTGGTAGAGATGGCTTTTCACTCTGTTGGCTAGGCTGGTCTCCAACTCCTGACCTCAAGTGATCTGCCCGCCTTGGTCTCCCAGAGTTCCAGGATTATAGGCGTGAACCATGTGCCCTGCCAAGAACGTGATTTTTGTGCTGGGCCTTGGAGATTATGTAGGATAAGGGTATTCAGTGATCAATTGAAGGAGATGGAAGGAATGGGGTAGTGGCATAATAAAAGCAAAGGAAAGCCAAAAACCTAAATGTGTAGGTGGGGAAAAAATGAATTCTAGAATTCTAACAGGAAATAGAGAAGTAGGGGAGTTAGTGACTGGCCTCAGATCAGAGGGGCTTTCTATGCCATGTTCATTTCCTATTGTAATTATATTTCTTTTTGTCCTGTTCCTGGAAAGTTTTGCTTTATACATTTGATGTTATTAGGTGCATGCAAATTTAGAATTATTACATCTGACGAATTGACTCTTTATTATGAAATATGCCTCTTATCTCTAGTAATGCTGCTTATGTTAAAGTCCATATTGGATGATATTGGTATGGTTATACTACATCTCTTTTGTTGAGTTTTTGCGTAGTTTATCTTTTTAAATCCTTTTAGTTTTAACCTTTCTGTGTCCTTGTATTTAAGGTATATAACATGTAAGCAGCATATAGGTTTTTTCTAATCTGACAATGTGTGTCTTTTAATTGGAGTATTTAGTGTATTAGCATTAAATATAATTCCTGATAAATTTGTGCTTTTAAAACATATGTATTTTCTGTTTGACTCACTTTTTAATATTTATCTTCTTTCTTGCTTCATTTAAAAGTATGCAAATATTTCTAAATTCCATTTCTCCTCTTAATTAGAATTTTAGTTTTATATTCTTATACTTCAAGTGGTTATCCTGAACATTACAAGATAATTCCAAATTTATTAAATTTAACACAATTAATATTTCTGCCATTTCTCCAACAATGCTAGATCTTTAAACACTTAAAATTCATTTACCCTCTTTTGCTTTTTAAAATATTCATTATAAGTTCAGGCGCGGTGGCTCACACCTGTAATCCCAACACTTTGGGAGGCTGAGGCAGGTGGATCATCTGAGGTCAGGAGTTTGAGACTAGCCTGGCAACATGGCGAAACCCTGTCTCTACTAAAAATACAAAAAAATTAGCAGGGTGTGGTGGCAGGTGCCTGTCATCCCAGCTACTTGGGAGGCTGAGGCAGGAGAATCACTTGAACCCCAGGGAGCGGAGGTTGCAGTGAGCTGAGGTCGTGCCACTGTACTCCAGCCTGGGCAACAAGAGCAAAACTCCGTCTCAAAATAAATAAATAAATAAATAAAATAAAATATTCATTATAATTTTCCATATACTTTAAATCTATAAAACTTTAATTTTTTGTGTTTATATTAAGTTACCAACATATTTACCGTTTCTATTATTCTTCATTTCTGCCTCTATTTCTGGGTTTCTATCTGGGATAATTTTCCTTCTGTCTGAAAATTTCTCTTGTTATTTTTGTGTATACATAGATCTGTTGGATATGAATTGCCTCAATTTTTTCTTGTCCAGAAATCTGTACTTATCTTCACTTTGAAGGTCTACATTTGTGTTTATTGTTATTTTTCTCAGCCCTTTAAAGACATTCTTTCATTATTCTCTGGCTCCTATTATTTCTATTAAGAAATCAGCCTTAAGTCTTATTTCTCTTTTGAAGTTAATGTATTTTTTTCTGTCTGTTTTAATTTTATTCTTTTTGGATTTCAGACATTTGACCACGATATGTTTATCTGTAGTTTCCTTTGAATTTATCTCACTTGGGTTGCTTGATATATTTTTTCTCTTCAAATATTCTTTATGCCTTATTCTCTTTTTAATCTTCTTCTAGGACTTCAATTACATGTACATTAGTAAAAAAAAATCTATCTATCTATCTATCTATCTATCTATCTATCTATCTATCTATCTTACCCTCTTTCTATATTTTCCATATTTTTTGCTCTTCTTGTTTGAGTTAGTATATTTTCTACTGATCTATACTCCATTTGACTAATCCTTTCTTTTGCTACATCTAATTTTCTGTTAAATCTACCTATCAAGTTTTAAATTTAACTTACTGCATGTTTTAGTTCTAATATTTCTATTCATATTTTTAATTTATTCAATTTCTTTGGTGAAATTACCCATTTTATATATTTTATTTTACATATTGGTTACAGATAAAACCAATATTTGAGTCATATAGTAGGAAGAATTGTAAAATGGCCCCCAAGATGTTTCTCACACTTCCCACTTAGTGTACACATTCCATGTATGATCCTATCAGAGTGCTATCTTATGAAATTTACTGGTAGCACTCACACTCTGATTAGACTAGATTATGTAACAGAGATGTATAAGCTTGTCACTCTTCTGATAAGACTCCTTCAGAGCAGACTGAAGAAAAGTTCTCCCTCTGGCTTTGAAGAAGTAAGCTTCCAACTTGTGAGAGGACCACATGATTAGTAAAGTCAGGAAGAAAGTGGGGCCCTCGTATCAACAACCACAAGGAACTGAATTCTTTCAACAACCTGAATGAGTTTGGAAGAGGACCCCAAGCTAAGTAAGAATGCAGCCTCACTGCTTTCAGCCTTGTGAAATCCTGAACAAAGGACCCAGTATACTGTGCATGGACTTCAAAACTTCAGAAACTGAGATAATGAATGAATATTGTTTTAAGTCTCCAAGTTTGTGATAGTCTATTATCTAGGTACTTGCTATATTGAAGACCAGTCATTTGTATATCTATTTCAATGTCTTTTTCTGTTCATCTTGGTTTTTGTTATGCTTCTTTTTATATGGAAGACCTGACATTGTATGTTAAAAATTGTAGAGGTCCTAGATGCTCTTTTCCTTCATGGAGGGTTTATCCTTTTCTCTAATAGGCATCTAAGGCAGGAACAAATCATTATAATCAAGAATGCAGTTTATTCAAGGCTGGGTTGCAATGTTTGCATGGCTATATCTGAACTTGTATTTGCCCCCACTCCTGGGTGTAGCCCTCCAGAGGTACTAACTCAGAGCCTGGGTGTTCACTTGGGCTTTCCTCCAAGCAGGTTTTGACCTTCAACTTTTGGATTCCTCAATATCTTAGCATTGACAAAACTCTGCTCTATTTTGCAATGGCTTATTCACTTGTATATTTAGTTTCCTGACCTCTTGAGACATTGCCTTCCTACAATGGTCTTCATTTCCCTCTGAGCCATCACTAGAAGAGTCTTTAATGTGCATATTTCTACTAATAGTCCCTTCAAGGCAATCTAGGCTTTTTCTGTCGTGCTCCTCAAAATTTTTCCAGCTTCTGCCCATTGTCCAATTCCAAAGGCATTTCTAAGTATTTGTTATACCAGCATCCTACTTCTAGGTAACAGAATTTGTATCAGTAAACCAATCAGGTCAACCAGAGAAGCGGAACCAGTAGGACATAAATATTAAAAGATTTTTTGCAATGAATTAGATCATGTGATTGTAGGGACTGGCTAGGCAAGTCCGAAATCCGTAGGGCAAGTCATCAGAAAAGAAAGACTGGAACTTTTGGACGTAGTCTGAAGCTTCTGTCCATAGGTGGAATTTTTCTTTCTCTTAAGGAAGCTGGAACACTGATTTTCATTCAACCAACTGAATTATGCCCACCCAGATTATCTAAAATCATCTCCTTACTTAAAGGCAACTGCTTACAGTTTTTAATCACATCTACAAAATGCTTTCACAGCAACACATAGATTAGTGTTTTACTTAATAATGGAGGAATGTAGGCTAGCCAAATTGATATATCCAAAAGATCATTACAGTTGGACTTGAACTTATCGTGCCCTTGCAAAAAATAGATATTTGTCCTGATTTCTACACTTGGTGAAATGTTCAACTCTTGGTTTAAGTGTTGCCTCTTCTCTGTCCACTGCCCCTACCCCCCTTTCCCAATATAAAATGAATTGTTTTCTCTTGGGTGTTCCTATGGAATTTCACATACTATTCTCTTCTAGCATTTACTATGTTTTCTTACACTGAGATCTAGTTATTCACCCACTTAATACTCTGTGAGATCTGAAAGCCAAGATCAGGTCATTGTATTCAATGTCTGATACTAAGTAAAGTTCCATAGGTATCATTTAAATGTTTATTGATTAAAGTAAAGTGTTGGTTTTTGTTTGTTTTAAAATCTTAATCAAAAGTAGCTGACTTTCTTGTGAGTAATTTGAGTGGGCCACTTAATTATGCAAATATATAGCAAGAGTAAAATAGCCATTGTGTTGAGATAGTGTATAGCAAACTTTTATAACTTCATTAAGAGTATCACTCTCTAGATCAATGGTATGCAATGTTAATCTCTGCAGAAGAGGTGAATACATTTACATGAGGATCTTGCGGTTTTTTAAAAGAGAAGGGACAACAAACTGTCTTTTCTCCTGAGATTGTAATTAAGAGAGAATTATCAGAGTGAAGCTGGATGGAATGACTGATGACCCAGGTGCAGACAAAGGCAATGAGACTCTTTAAATAAAATTATTCTTCAGTATGAGACAGTCTAGGCTGATAGGCTGGATCTAGATTTCCTTGGAGGTGGACTGGTTGCCTCCTACTTTGAGTGCTGTCAGAATTGCTTCCAGATCCAGCCACCTCAACACAGTGCTGTACTCCGGGGAACAGTAGCTTAATGTGATGGTGAAACTGAACACCAGTCTCAGCCTGGAATTCTTTTGGCTTATGTTGTGAGATTATTCCCTTTTGAAGAATAGTAGTGCTCTGAGCAAGGAGCTTGACTAATGAGACAATATTGCCATGATGACCTGTATTCCATTACAACAACCTAGAATGATAAGTTATGCCAGTAGCTGCAGGTTGGAAGTTAGTACTCTGCCTGCTCTAATGTAATTTTGAAAGAATGACACTTTTTGACAGTGTACACTTTGTGTTTTAGTGCAATTTAGTGGAAAATTAGAATCTCAAAAGAAATGACTTTTTGGTAATCTGGCAAGTGGGGGGATCAAGCATTCATAATTGTACCTGAGGTTGGTAAAACTTTTTGTGTCAGTATCAGATGGATTAAGAGAATGAAGGAGTGAATAGTCGTGTATGTTATTCCCATGCTGCAAGGTTTAACAGGAGAATGTCGACGTTGAAATCAGAAAGACCAGAATTAGGAAGATAATTCCAACAGTTACTACCGTCTTAAATGTGGGAAGTGATTTTACATCGCTGAACATCAGTTTCCATTTTTGTCACATGTGAATATATTCATGTCTATTTCAGAAGACAATTTTGTGAGACAATTCAGACCCCCTGAGTCCCACCTAGAAATGCCTTCCACTTTGCATTATACATCATTGTCATATGGAAAGTACTCACAGGCCACTAGTTTTTCAAATCCTCCTCTAGATTAGGGGTGAATAATAGATAAAATAAAAGACTTCTATCAACATGCACAGGAATCTCTTCTCCATTTAGAAGTGGGTTGAAGAACAGAACTCTTGCACATCTTCTATAAAGTCCTATTTCTTCTCTATACTAGGGTTATCCTTCTCTGTCAAATGGAGACAGTAGTTGGGATCAAAATAGGATCAAAATTCAGAAGGAAACAAAACAAGTAGAAGAGAAAGTGCTTTCCAAAGGAAGTGAAAATACAGGAGGCTCGAAATTGCTCAAGATTGTGGTTTTAGGTACTAGAAAATCTATTATTACGCTTTGCCTTTTTATTTATTTTAACAGGGAAAAAGCTTAGTTGGATCACTTCTGCACTGTTAGAGCTGGGCTCCTCCCATGAGTAATTGCTGCCCTAAAGTTGCCTCCTGATTTGGGGAATACTTAATGTGAATACTGAAATTTAATTGGATCACCTCTTTGCCACCACAGTTGGGCAGGGCCTGATGTTATCTCCACAGGTAATTGCTGACTTGCAGTTGTCTTTCAATCTGGGGAAGACTTAAAGAGAGCACCTAGGCTGTATGAGAAAGCTGGCTGAGGATTTGTGCCTGGGAGACCCATGGACTATGTTTCTTGCAGGGTGATGCTGTTCGCTAGCTTTTCTGGTGTGGCACTTTCATTGGCTGGAATGCAGGGCAACCACCAAGACTTGTACACTGGGTACTGTGAGTGCCACCCATGCTTTTTGTTTCTAACTGATCTCAGGTGATCTAGCCCTGCCAGTACTCCCAATGTTTCCCATGAAACATTTCAGGAGTGAGCCTCCTGAGAAAGGTCCCAGAAAGGTCCCAAAATGGTGAGGAAGCTGAATGCCTGCTTCTAACTCACTTTTCCTCCTATAGAAACCATGGTTTGGAAGGAATTCTCTGTGTGGTGCTGTGACACCTTAGGGGAGGGGCAGCATGGTCAAGGAGGACTGTTTCTCTTACTGTCCAATCATGGATTTTCTTGGTTCTGTGGTCGAAGAGGATATCTCAACCTTAGTCCCAATTTCTGAGATATTCATGGTGGTATTTTTGCCCATGGATAGTTGTTAGTTGAACTTCTGTGTGGGGGAATGAAGCCAGATAACTCTTATTTTATTTATTTATTTGTTTATTTTTTTGAGATGGAGTCTTGCTCTGTCACCCAGGCTGGAGTGCAGTTGCACAATCTTGGCTCACTGCAACCTCTACCTCCTGAGTTTAAGCAATTCCCTTGCCTCAGCCTCCCAGGTAGCTGGGATTACAGGTGCCTGCCACCATGCTCAGCTAATTTTTGTATTTTTAGCAGAGACGAAGTTTCACCATGTTGGCCAGGATGGTCTTGAACTCCTGACCTCAAGTGATTTGCCCATCTAGGCATCCCAAAGTGCTGGGATTACAGGCATGAACCACAGTGTCCAGCCAGAGAACTCCTATTTTTCCATCTTGGTGGCATTACTCTTTATTTTAATCTGCATGTCCTTCTGAGACTTTTAGCTCCATAAGTGTAATTCCTTGTCATTTTCCTGGTCTTAGAACTCTTCAAATCTCTTTTCTCCCTCAGCTACCCCATTCATTTGGGTACCAAATTCTATTGTGTTTCTAAAACCTTCCTTCTCAACTCTGACACTTAGCCATATTGATTATTTTGCCCCCGTTGCTACTGATTTCCCTAGTGCAAGTCATCTGAGCTCATAGTTGGACTACTGAAATACCTTCTTGTGTGTGACATTATTATTTCCTCCATAGTAACCCATTCTATTTTTCCTCCATTAGCAGTAACCATGTGTTATAATGAGACTGGCCACGCTCACATTTCCAACAGTGATACCTCATGGGATATAATACCATATCCTTAACATCTTCACATTGTGATGGATTGCAAGAAACACATTTAATCCAAGGAATGATGTACTTTCTTATGGTCAAATTGATAGGTCCATGTATAGTTTACAACCTAAGTTGGCCCACTCACTGTGAAACACTGGATTCCCTGGGCGAAGAGAAGCTCTGTTGGATTTGTGTTATGAGTGCATGAAGACTAAGATTACTGTAGTTTGCTTGACTGTATGTTGGAAGCCAGTCTAAGGATCAAGCTGAAAGACAAGAGAGGGAGGAGTCTGGAAAATTGCAGGGAAAAGGATTTAGAGGCCTTAATAATTGTCCTTAAGTTCCCTATCTGGACCTCAGTTTTGTTAACTTGACAATTTACTTTATTTATTAATTCATTTTGAGTTAGGTATTCTTTTACATGTGCAACTCTTCAGTTCCCAAGTAAGCTCCTATCTTAGTTGTCACCTTATCTACCATATGCTATGTCTGTTATAATACTTATCATAAAGGCAATAGCTAATATTTAGTGAAGACTTATGTGTTCTCTGCACTATTCTAATAGTTTATATGTATTATCTCATTTATAATTCATGGTAATCTTATGAGTTAGATATTTTTAAGGACTTATTTTACAGATGACAAAACTGAAGCCCAGAAAGTTAAATAATTTGACCAAGGCCACCTGGCTAATATGGAATAGCAGATATATTACTTATGCATGGCTACATGACAAATTACCCCCAAATCTAGCAGCTTAAAACAGCAAACATTAATAATCACACTATATGTGTGGGTGAAGAATCTGGGCACAGCTTGGCTGGTGCTTTTGGTTCAAGGTCTTTCATCAGTTGCAGTGAAGTTATTGTGCTGCCCTGCAGTTTCATCTGGAAGCTAGACTGTGGGAGTTGGGGAATTCAATTCTAAGCTTTCTCATGTGGTTTTTAGTGGACCTTGGCTCCTGAACATGTGGCTGTCTCTACAGTGTAGTCTCATGAGATTACAAGTAGTTTTTCCCAGGGCTAGTAATCTGAGAGAGAGTGAGCAAAAGATGGTAGGAGCAATAGAAACTATGACGTGCAGGTGCACACATGAGGAGTAGAGGTGAGAGAGAGAAAAAGAAAGAGAGATAACACCTAAGATAGAAGCCATAATCTTTTTGTAACCTAATCTCACTAGTGACATCCTATCATCTTAGCTGCATTCTATTTGATGGAAAGAGAGGACAAAGGCATAAATTCTAAAAGGTGGGGCTCACTGGGACTATCACAGAGGCTGCCTACCCCAGTCACTATTCAAATTCATGTAGTCAGAGTCCACACTATACTGGTTAACTACTGTTATACTTTACAGATTTTCTAATGTCCTGACTTTATAGGGTCACTCCTCTCTCAAAATTCCTCCATGCATTCATGATAAATTCTAATGCTATTATACATCTCAGTCTGTCTCTCATAAATCTACGTCAAATGCATATTCAAAAAATTTTTGTTTTAATATTTTTTAAATGTTTTAAATTTATTTTTTGTGAGCGTATAGTAGGTATATATATATTTATGGGGTACATTAGATGTTTTGATACATTGGATAAAATAGGGTATCCATTGCATCAAGCATTTATCCTTTATGTTAAAACAATCCAACTATTCTCTTAGTTATTTTAAAATGTACAATTAAATTATTAGTGACTATAGTAACCCTGGTGTGCTATCAAATACCAGGTCTTATTCATTCTTTCTTTTTTTGTGTGTGCATACTAAACATCCTCACTTCCCCCCGTCCCCAAACTTACTCTTCTTAGCCTCTGGTAACCATTCTTCTACTCTCTATCTCCATGAGTTCAGTAGTTTTAAATTTTAACTCCTATAGATAAGTGAGAACATGTGATATTTGTCTTTCTGTTTCCCTCTGGTTTATTTCACTTAGCATAATGAGCCCTGGTTCTATCCATGTTTGTACAAATGATAGGATCTCATTTTTTTTGTGGCTGAATAGTACTCCATTGTATATAAGTAGAACATTTTTCTTTGTCCACGTATCTGTTGATGGACACTTAGGTTGCTTCCAAATTTTGGATATTGTGGACAGTATTGCAACAACTGTGAGAATGCAGATATCTCTTTGATATGTTGATGTTCTTTCTTTTGGATATAAACCCAGAAGTGAGAATGCTGGATCATATGGTAACTGTATTTCAAGTTTTTTAAGGAAGCTCGAAACGGTTTTCCATGGTGGTTGTACTAATTTACATTCCCACTAATAGTATATGAGGGTTCCCTTTGCTCACATCCTCACTAGCATTTTTTATTGCCTGTCTTTTGGATAGAAGACATTTTAACTGGCATAAGATGATATCTCATTGTAGTTTTGATTTGTATTTATCTGACAATCAATAATGTTGAGTACCTTTTTATATTACTGTTTGCCATTTGTATGTCTTCTTTTGAGAAATATCTATTCAAATCTTTTGCCCATTTTAAAAATGGAATATTACATTTTTTTTCCTATAGGGTTGTTAAAGCTCCTTATATATTCTGGGTATTCATCTGTTGTCAGATGGATAGTTTGCAAATATTTTCTCCCATTCTGTTGATTGTCTTTTCAGTTTTTTGATTGTTTCCTTTGCTGTGCAGAAGCTTTTTAACTTGATATGATTCAATTTGTCCGTATTTTCTTTGGTTGCCTGTGCTTGTTGGGTGCTACTCAAGAAGTCTTTGCCAACTCCAAGGTCCTGGAGCATTTCCTCGAAGTTTTCCTGTAGTCGTTTAATATTTTGAGGTCTTAGATTTAAATCTTTATTGCATTTTTATTTGATTTTTACATATGGCAATAGGTAAGGGTTTACTTTCATTCTTCTGCATATGGATATCCACTTTACCCAGCACCATTTCCTAAAGAGAATGTCTTTTCCCCAGTGTATGTTCTTGGCCTCTTTGTTAAAAACGAGTTCACCATAGGTGTGTGGATTTAGTTTTTGATTCTCTATTCTGTTCCATTGGTCTGTGTGTCTGTTTTTATGCCAGTACTATGCTGTTTTGATTACTATAACTCTGTAGTACAATTTGAAGTCAAGTAATGTGATTCCTCTGGTTTCGTTCTTTAAGATAGCCTGGGCTATTCAGGGACTTTCATGATTCCACATGAATTTTAGGATTGCTTTTCTTAATTGATGTGAAGAATGTCTTTGGTATTTTGATAGGGATTGCATTGAATCTGTAGATGACTTTGAGTAGTATGGATATTTTCAACAATATTGATTCTTGCAATGCATAAACATGGAATAGCTTTTCATTTTTTGGTCTCTTCTTTGATTTCTTTCATCAACATTTTATAATTTTCATTATACAGATCTTTTACCACTTTAGTTAATTTCTAGGTATTTAATTTTTTGTGGTTTTTGTAAATGGGATTACTTTTTTATTTCTTTCTCAGAGTATTCACTGTTGGCATATGAAAATGTTATTGATTTTTGTGTATTGATTTTGTATCTTGCAACTTTTCTAATTTATGATTTCTAATAGGTTTTTGCTACAGTTTTTTAGGATATTCCAAATATAAGGTCATATCATCTGCAAACAAGGATAATTTGACTTCTTCCTTTCCAATTTGGATGTCCTCTATTTCTTTCTCTTGTCTGATTGCACTAGCTAGGACTTCCCATACTATGTTGATTAACAGTGGTGAATGTGGGCATCCTTGTCATGTTCCAGATATTAAAAGAAAAGCTTTCAGATTTTTTCCATTTAGTATGATACTAGCTGTGGGTTTGTCATATATGGTTTTTATTATGTTGAGGTATATTTGAGTGTTTTTACTATGAAAGGATGTTAAATATTATCAAATGTCTTTTCTGCATCAATTGAAATGTTCATATGGTTTTTGTCCTTCATTCTGTTGTTATAGTATATCACATTGGTTGATTTGCGCATATTGAACCACCCTTGCATCCTAGGGATAAATCTCACTTGGTCATTTGTGATGAATGATCTTTTACATGTATTGTTGAATTCAGTTTGCAAGTATTTTGTTGAGGATTATTGCATAACTATTCATCAGAAATATTTGCTTGTAGTTTTATTTATTTTTTTGGTGTTCTTTGTCTCCTTTTGGTATTGGGGTAATACTAGTCTTATTGAATGAGTTTGGATGTAATTCCTTCTCCTCTATCTTTTGAAAGAGTTTGAGTAGAATTGCTATTACTTCTTTAAATGGTGGAATTCAGCAGTGAAGTTGGGTTCTGGGTTTTTTTTACTGGGAGACTTTTTATTATAGCTTCAATCTTGTTGCTTATTATTAGCCTGTTCAGGTTTTGGATTTCTTCCTGGTTCAATCTTGGTAGGTTATATTTCATTTCTTCTACATCTTCACATTTATTGGCATAAGGTTTCTCATAGTAATCAGTAATGATCCTGTGAATTTTTGTGGTATTAGTTGTAATGTCTCCTTTTTCATTCCTGATTTTACTTATTTAGATTTTTTCTCTTATTTTCTTAGTTAGCCTAGCTATTTGTCAATTTTGTTTATGTTTTCAAAAGGCTTTTTTTCCATTGATCCTTTGTATTGTTTTCTTTATTTCAATTTCATTTATTTATTCTCTGATTTTTATTATTCATTTTCTTCTACTACTTTTGAGTTTGCTCTGCTCTTGCTTTTCTAAGTCTTTAAGATGCATAATTAAGTTATTTAAAGTCTTTTTAAATGTAGGTACTTAGAGCTATAAACTTCCCTCTTAGTACTGCTTTTGCTGTATCCCATAGGTTTTGTTATAATGTGTTTCCATTACAATTTGTTTCAAGAATTTTTTCAATTTCCTTCTTAATTTCTTCATTGACCCACTGGTCATTTAGAAGCATATTGTTTAACTTCTGTGTATTTGTATAGTTTCCAAGATTTCTCTTGTTCTTGATTTGTAGTTTTATTCCATTGCAGTCAGAGAAGATGGTTGATATTGTTTAAATGTTTTGAATGTTTAAAGATGTTTTGCAATATAACATGTCATCTATCCTTGAGAATGATCCAATGTTCTGTAAATATCTATTAGTTCTATTTGTTCTGTAGTGCAGATGAAGTCCAATTTTTCTTTGTTTATTTTCTGTCTGGAAGATCTGTCCAATGCTGAAAGTAGGTTGTTGAAGTCTCCAGCTGTTGTTATACTTGGGCCTATTCCTCTCTAATAATATTTGCTTTATATATCTGATTGCTTCATTATTGGGTGTCCATATGTTTACAATTTTTATATCATCTTGCTGAATTGGCCCGTTTATCATTATATAGTAACTTTTTTTTTGTCTTTTCTTAGAATTTTTGTCTTGAAGTCTATTTTGTCTAATATAAGTATAGCAACTCCTGGTATTTTTTGGTTTCCATTGGCATGGCATATCTTTTTACATTACTTTACTTTCAGTCTACATGTATCTTTTGTAAGTGAAGTGTGTTTCTTGTAGGCAACAGATAATTGGGTCTTGTTTTATCAACCCATTCAGCCACTCTGTATCTTTTGATGAAATAATTTAGTCCATTTACATTTAATGTTGTTATTGATAAGTAAGAACCTACTCCTGCCATTTTGTTATTTGTTTTCTGGTTGTGTTGTGACATTCCTTTCCTTCTTTTCTTTCTTCCTGTCTTCCTTTTAGTGAAGGTGATTTTCCCTTGTGACATGGTTTAGTTTCTTGCTTTTTATTTCTGGCATGTCCATTGTATATTTTTAAATTTGAGGTTATCATGAGGTTTGGAAATGCTATCTTATAACCCATTATTTTAAACTAATGACAACTTAACACTGTTTGGATAAACAAGCAAAAATAAAACTAATCAAGATTCTATGCTTTAACTTTGTTCCCATACTTTTTAACTTTTTGTTGTTCTATTTATATCTTATTTTACTCTGTTTTGATAAATTGTTGTAGTTACTGTTTTTGATTGGTTCATCATTTAGTGTTTCTACTTAAGACCACAGTTATAGTGTTATAATAATCTAGGTTTTTCTGTGTGCTTACTATTACCAATGACTTTTGTACCTTCAAATGATTTATTATTGCTCATTAAAATTCTTTTCTTTATGGTTGAAGGGCTCCCTTTAGCATTTCTTGTAAGGTAAGTCTGGTGTTGGTTGTCTGGGAAGTCCCTCAGCTTTTGTTTGTCTGGGAAAATCCATTCCTCCTTCATGTTTGAAGAATATTTTCCTGGGATATACTATTCTAGAGTAAAAGTTTATTTTTCCTCTCAGTACTTTAAATATGTCGTACCACTTTTTCCTGGCCTGCAAGATTTCCACAGAAAAATTTGCTACCAGAGATATTGGATGAGCTCCATTGTATATTTGTTTCTTTTCTCTTGCTGCTTTTAGAATCCTTTTTTACCTTGATGTTTGGATGTTTGATTATTAAATGTCTTAAGGTAGTCTTCTTTGTTAAATCTGCTTGGTGTTCTGCAACCTTCTTGTACTTGGATATTGATATCTTTCTGTAGGTTTGAGAAGTTCTCTGTCATTTCTTTGAATAAATTTTCTATGCCTGTCTCTTTCTCTACCTCTTCTTTAAGGCCCATAGCTCTTAGATTTGCCCTTTTGTGGCTATTTTCTAAATCTTGTAGACATGCCTAACTCTTTTTTATTTTTAGTCTTCTCTGTGTATTTTCAAATAGGCTGTCTTCGAACTCACTGATTCTTTCTTCTGCCTGATCAATTCTGGTATTAAGAGATGCTGTGGCATTCTTCATTATGCCAACTGCATTTACAAACATGTTTAAAATGTATTTTTTAAATTTATTCATTATTTTTTGATACGTATTCTGCTTATGTACCAATTGCATTTTTCAGCTCCAGAATTTCTCTTTGTTTTTTGAAACTTATTTAAATCACTTCGTTAAATTTAGCCAATAGAATTCTGATTCCCTTCTCTGTGTAATCTTGAATTTCTTTTGAGTTCAAAGAAACAAATAACTATGTTGAATTCTCTGTCTGAAAGGTCACATATCTCTGTTTCTCCGGGACTGGTGCCTGGTGCCTTATTTAAAGTTCATTTGATGAGGTCGTGTTTTCCTGGGTGGTCTTGATGCTTGTTGGTGTTCTTTGTGTCGGGTATTGAAGAGTTAGGTATGTGTTGTAGTCTTCTCAATCTGGACTTGTTTGTACCTGTCCCAAATTTTCCAGTGGACTTGGGTGCTGTGATCTAAGTTGTATCTCTTTTAGCAGGCACCCCAACCCTTGTCTGTACTTGTCCTTGGGAAGGCTTTCCAGATTTTCCAGTGAACTTGGGAGTAGTGATCTAAGCTGTTTCTCTTTTAGTAGGCATCCCAACCTCAGAAACACGGTGGTTCTTGCAGACTCATGGATGTACCACCTTGATGGTCTTAAACACAATCTGGAAGAATTCTCTGTATTACCAGGCAGAGACTCTTATTATCCTTCCTTACTTCCTCCCAGATAAGTGGAGTCTCTCTCTCTCTCTTTTATGAGCCAGTAGGTCTTGGGTGTTTAGTGACACAAGCACCCCTGTGGCTACCACCACTAGGACGGTGCTGGATGCCAGTACAGATTTCGATCTCACCCCTGTTGTACCCACTCCCTGGCTACTGTCTGTGTTTGTTCAAGGCCCTGGGGCTTTACAGTCAGCCGGCGGCAAAGCTGATTTTCGGTGTGCTTTGCTCTTGCTTTTCTAATTCTTTAAGATGCATAACTAAGTGGTTAATGAAAGGCCTGTGTCCTTTCATTTAATGTGGTGAATTCTCCCAGAAGCCAGACAGTTCCAGAGGTACCATCCAGGACCAAGGGATGAGAGTCAAAACCTTAGACGCCTACCTGTTACTCTATTTTACTGAAGCTGAGCTGGCACTCAAAGCACAAGTCACTTTTCTTCCTACTTTTCTCTCCCTTTCCAAAAGCAGAGGACTTTCACCTGTGGTCACCACCACCACAGACCCATGAACAGTACTGCCAGACTATTGCTGATGTTCCCTTAAGGCCCTGTGCTCTTCAGTCAGCTTGTGGTGAATGCTGCCTGGCTTGGGACTCACCCATAAAGGCAGTGGACCCTGGTCCAGGGCAGGTCCAGAAATGCCACTCAAGAGCCAAGTCCTGGTATTGAGGAACCAAGAGCCTACGTGGTGCTCTTCTTCCCTGTAACCAGCTGATACCTGAAGCCAGCAAATCTCAGTATCTCAATTAAGGCCTTTGACATGGTACCTGGGTGCCACTGCTTCTGGTTATTCAGGGACTAAGGGGTCTTCAGTTAGTAGGTGATGAATCCTTCCAGGACTAGGTCCTTCCGTTGAAGACAGTGGGTTCCTTTATGGCCAAGGATGTGTCTAGAACTGTCATCTGGGAGCTAAGGCTTGGAAAGGAGGCCTCATAACTCTGACTGGTACGTCCTGTGGCTGAGCTCATATCCAAGATGCAAGACAAAGTCCTCCCTACTCTTCTCTCTCTTCTCTTCAAGTAGAGAGAAGGGCTGTCTTTGGGAGCCATGAGCTGTGCTGTCTGGGTTTAGGGGAGGGGTAATGCCAGCACTTCCTTTTCTGTCTCAGCTAGTGTTTCAGTAAGGTGTGTGCCCTCCTAGTCCACTGACTCTCAGCCCAGTTCAGCACCAGGAGTCACCTAGGAGTTACAGTCCTTGAGGCCTAGACTGCTTTTCAATTTTATGTAGAGTCCCAGAGTACTTTATCCCATGATGATGAGGCTTGCAGGAACTCAAGTATAGACCACTGAGATAGATGATTCACCTCTGGCTGGGGCTGGCTTAACTGCTCTCTCTGTAGGCGGGTGTCAACTGATTTTGGTTTTGTTTTGTTTTCTACTGTAATAGGTCAGTACCGAGTTCAACACCTCACGATTTCTGTGCTCATTTTCTCTCCCCAGAACACTGAAATGCTTTTTGCACCATGCTGCTGCTGCTGCCAGGGGATGGGAGAGGAGTGGCACTGGTGATTTAAGATTGTTTTTCCTACCTCTTCCATGCCTTTTATTATGTTTGATAGTTGTTAAATTGGTGTCCTTGTTGGGGGAACAATCAGTGGAGCCTTCTATTGTGCCATTTTGCTCTGCCCCTCCCCAAGTGTATCTAAACTCTCACAGAACCAAATTAGTCTCTCTTCTTCCAATAAAGCGTCTCTAATGTGATTCGATGTGTAATGAAAGCTTTATAATAATAACTAAAAATACCTAGATATTCTTTGATGCTGATATATTGCCTGTGTTTTCTCACTATCATATTTTTTTTTTTTTGCTATGTCAATTCTTCCTCCCTGAATTCCTTTGGCACCATTTCTTCACCATTTGTAAAAATCCTATCTATGCTTAAAGCTTCTGTGCACATCTTGTCCTTTTTGGATGATATACCAGATTTCCCACCGCCATTCCTGCTGAGATTAGTCTCCTTTTTCTCTACTATCCTGTGGTCCTTTTTGTCCCTTTCTTAGTTCTTTCACACTCTTTCTACTGTTTGAATTACCTGACCATATGTCTGCTCTTGATAAATTCCTAGGATGCAGAAACTCTGTCTATCAGGATCAAGGTTGGAAGAGTTGTATTGAAGTAGCTAAGTTGTCTGGGATATAAACCTGGGGTTTGTTGTCATGTGCCAGGAAAATTTAGGACATGGACACACACAAGGGGTTTAGAAGCAGAGGTTTAATAGGTAGAAGAGAAGAGAAAGAGAAACAGCTTCCTCGAAAGAGGAAGGGGTCTCCGAACAGAAGATTGGCTGGTGGTGAATGCACCGAGTTTTATAGTCCAGTTTGAGTGTTTGATTTACACAGGGCTCATAGATTGGTTCCATTAGGTATGATGTTTACATAGCATGTGAAAAAGGCTAGTCTCCCTACCCTAATATTATCAGGCAAATGGCTTTCCAGTTGATTAGTGCCATCTTGTCTGCTCCTTCTAATACACATGGCTGGCAGAGAAGGGAAGATGGATCCACCATTTTGAAAATGTCTAGTCCTTAGTTCCTGCTGGCATTCACCCATGCGAGCTCCCAGCTTGCAGATTGCTCTTTGTTAGAAAATGATTTGGGGCTGCTTCTCGTTAAAAAGAAAAGCCTTATGGAGGATTCCCATGCCCTTGCTATCTGCCTAAGTAATTCCTTCTTAACTCCTATATCAGTATCTATAAAAAGTGCTTGCTTCATGGGGTTATTGTGAGGATTAAATGAGCTCAACTCACTGTATAAACTCAATGCAAGGGTCTTATTTTTGTTAAAAACAAAACAAAACAGAAACTGAATCTCACAGTGAACTGGCTGTTTTACTAATTCCGCTCAGGTCTTTAACTTAAAATTTCCCCAGGGATTCTTCTGCTTGCATTTCCCCTGTTCAAATTTTAGTGCCTTTTAATTAGATTAACCTGAATGTCTCCAGTCTTCTCTGGGCAGGTTTTGCTATCACTTCATTTCCTCCTCAAGCCAAGACTCCTACACTAGAAGTATATCAGTCAGGATAGGCCAAATTATGCCATGGTAACAACCTCCAAATTGCAATGACTTAAGACAGTAGAGATATATGATTTACTCATACTGTATGTCTACTAGAAATTAGCTCCATGCTGTTTTCACTACACAACCCATGCTGACAAAATAGTCACCACTGGGAATGTTGGAAGAAAACAAGCATAGAGAACGCCGCATCAGGTCTTCTACCAGTATTCGAGTGCTATAGCCCGGAAAAGACGCATTTTACTTCTGCTCACATTTATTGGCCAGAACCATATATGTGGTTTGTTATGAGTTGAATTGTGTTTACCTAAATGATATGTGGCTTTTCTAACCCCCAGTACCTATAAATTTGATCTTATATGGAGGTAGGGTCTTTGCAGGTGTAATCAAGTTAAGATGAGGTCATTCTCGTGTAGAGTAGGCCCTACTCCAATATGAATGGGGCTCTTATAAGAAGAGGCGGAAACCCAAGCACAGACACATGAGGAAAGAATGCCATCTGATGATAGAGGAACAGATTGCAGAGCTGCAGCTGCAAGCCAAGGATTCCTTGCATTCCAGTACCAGTCACAGGCATTCCAATGCCATTCAAATACCAGAAGCTAGGAAGAGGCAAGAAAGCATTCTCCCCTAAATGTTCCAGAGGGAACACAGCCTGCAGGCACCTTAATTATATATAGCCCCCAGAACTGGGAGACCAAACATGTCTGTTGTTTTAAGACACCCAGTTTGTGGTACAGCAGCCCTAGGAAACTAATACATGGTCTTAGCCAACCACAAAGAGGTCAGCAAATTTAGTCCTCAATATGCCTGTTTGGGGGCCAAGGCCCTCTAAAAGCTCACTGAACAATCACTGACATGAGGCAGATTGATTAATAGGAGAAAACGCATACAAATTTATTTAACATCAATACATGAGAGCCTTTAGAATGAAGACCCAAACTCCCAAGAAGGTACAGAAACTTACATGCCATCTTGAAGTTATAGAAAGATTGTGGTCTCAGAGCATGGGCAATAACAGGTTTTAGGGGCAGGAAGGGTTTTGGGAGAGAGAAAGAGGCTTGGCTAGAAAGGGGGTCTTGTTATGTAGATGAACCTTACAGGTAGCAGCTCTCAGAGAGAATAGATGGTAAATGTTCGTTTTCAGAACTTTAAAGGTGCCAGGCTCTCAGTTAATATTTCTCAGATCAGGAAAAAGCCTGGAAAAGAAAGCCCTGGCTGTATTGTTGATGATTCTCTACAGATGTAAATTGCCCCCACAAAAGACAGCTTTGTGGGGCCACTGCAGTCTGCTGGCTCTGTGGCAACTATTTCAAAATATGCCAAATAAATATATTCTGAGATAAAATATTTGGACTTTCTTCACCTGAAAAAAAGTGGAGGACTGGATAT
>NW_012101110.1:471249-480921 GCF_000951045.1 Mandrillus leucophaeus | reverse complement strand
GCTCATAGATTGGTTCCATTAGGTATGATGTTTACATAGCATGTGAAAAAGGCTAGTCTCCCTACCCTAATATTATCAGGCAAATGGCTTTCCAGTTGATTAGTGCCATCTTGTCTGCTCCTTCTAATACACATGGCTGGCAGAGAAGGGAAGATGGATCCACCATTTTGAAAATGTCTAGTCCTTAGTTCCTGCTGGCATTCACCCATGCGAGCTCCCAGCTTGCAGATTGCTCTTTGTTAGAAAATGATTTGGGGCTGCTTCTCGTTAAAAAGAAAAGCCTTATGGAGGATTCCCATGCCCTTGCTATCTGCCTAAGTAATTCCTTCTTAACTCCTATATCAGTATCTATAAAAAGTGCTTGCTTCATGGGGTTATTGTGAGGATTAAATGAGCTCAACTCACTGTATAAACTCAATGCAAGGGTCTTATTTTTGTTAAAAACAAAACAAAACAGAAACTGAATCTCACAGTGAACTGGCTGTTTTACTAATTCCGCTCAGGTCTTTAACTTAAAATTTCCCCAGGGATTCTTCTGCTTGCATTTCCCCTGTTCAAATTTTAGTGCCTTTTAATTAGATTAACCTGAATGTCTCCAGTCTTCTCTGGGCAGGTTTTGCTATCACTTCATTTCCTCCTCAAGCCAAGACTCCTACACTAGAAGTATATCAGTCAGGATAGGCCAAATTATGCCATGGTAACAACCTCCAAATTGCAATGACTTAAGACAGTAGAGATATATGATTTACTCATACTGTATGTCTACTAGAAATTAGCTCCATGCTGTTTTCACTACACAACCCATGCTGACAAAATAGTCACCACTGGGAATGTTGGAAGAAAACAAGCATAGAGAACGCCGCATCAGGTCTTCTACCAGTATTCGAGTGCTATAGCCCGGAAAAGACGCATTTTACTTCTGCTCACATTTATTGGCCAGAACCATATATGTGGTTTGTTATGAGTTGAATTGTGTTTACCTAAATGATATGTGGCTTTTCTAACCCCCAGTACCTATAAATTTGATCTTATATGGAGGTAGGGTCTTTGCAGGTGTAATCAAGTTAAGATGAGGTCATTCTCGTGTAGAGTAGGCCCTACTCCAATATGAATGGGGCTCTTATAAGAAGAGGCGGAAACCCAAGCACAGACACATGAGGAAAGAATGCCATCTGATGATAGAGGAACAGATTGCAGAGCTGCAGCTGCAAGCCAAGGATTCCTTGCATTCCAGTACCAGTCACAGGCATTCCAATGCCATTCAAATACCAGAAGCTAGGAAGAGGCAAGAAAGCATTCTCCCCTAAATGTTCCAGAGGGAACACAGCCTGCAGGCACCTTAATTATATATAGCCCCCAGAACTGGGAGACCAAACATGTCTGTTGTTTTAAGACACCCAGTTTGTGGTACAGCAGCCCTAGGAAACTAATACATGGTCTTAGCCAACCACAAAGAGGTCAGCAAATTTAGTCCTCAATATGCCTGTTTGGGGGCCAAGGCCCTCTAAAAGCTCACTGAACAATCACTGACATGAGGCAGATTGATTAATAGGAGAAAACGCATACAAATTTATTTAACATCAATACATGAGAGCCTTTAGAATGAAGACCCAAACTCCCAAGAAGGTACAGAAACTTACATGCCATCTTGAAGTTATAGAAAGATTGTGGTCTCAGAGCATGGGCAATAACAGGTTTTAGGGGCAGGAAGGGTTTTGGGAGAGAGAAAGAGGCTTGGCTAGAAAGGGGGTCTTGTTATGTAGATGAACCTTACAGGTAGCAGCTCTCAGAGAGAATAGATGGTAAATGTTCGTTTTCAGAACTTTAAAGGTGCCAGGCTCTCAGTTAATATTTCTCAGATCAGGAAAAAGCCTGGAAAAGAAAGCCCTGGCTGTATTGTTGATGATTCTCTACAGATGTAAATTGCCCCCACAAAAGACAGCTTTGTGGGGCCACTGCAGTCTGCTGGCTCTGTGGCAACTATTTCAAAATATGCCAAATAAATATATTCTGAGATAAAATATTTGGACTTTCTTCACCTGAAAAAAAGTGGAGGACTGGATATGTATCAGTTGTTAGCACTAATGTTTACAAAAAGAAGGATCATGAAGTAAGGTAAGATTTACTGAAGATTTTTTTTGATTTCATCACGACATGCGGCAAAATCTTGTCAAAATATCTACCTGAGAATTCTTTTTTTCCCAGTTTTTTCCTTAGTGACTGTGCTTTTCCTTTCCTTTATAACCAGTAAATAAAACCATCACTTTTATTTTTATTTTTTTGCAAGTCATCTCTCACCGCATTCAGCGAAGTAAAAAACCCAGTGATGTGCCAAATATCAATAATGTGTTCCTCCAATTGAAGGAATTCTCCTATTGAAGGAATTCTCCTATTGCAGGATCTCTTGCCAATCTGGGGCATGAGTGAGGGGTTGCTTCTGTGGTTCCTAAGTCAACACTGGACTAAGTTTTAATCTCCAATTATGTTTGTAGCACATTTCCACCTTCGGTTGAATTTTAGGTCTTCAGATCGCATCATTTACACTCATGAATTAAGGCTGCATTGCAGAAGCAACTTCCTAGCCTGTATTTTCATTGCCTTGCACGTTACAGGCACATGATACCAGTTTGACTTCATTATTGAATCATTTATATCTCACATTTTTGGTATAGTGCCTTGCCCAAAAGTGTAATCATTGTCTAATAAGTTTTTGCTATAGGCAAACCCATTCAAGTAATAAATATGCATGAAATCATGCTGTATAGTAAAGCCTACTTCATTATCAGTACGTACAAGAGTCCTCTTTGTTTTCTGCTTGGTATGTTAAGATCATAAGAAAGCCCTGGCTATTCTGATTTCCTGCAACAAGACGACCTAGTGTCTGGAGCAGACATCAAAGAGTGGTTGCTGATGTGATTTGAAGTTAGGGCTCATATTGGCTAGATTGGTGGGGGGCATCTGTGACCAAGTGGCAGGGAGTACAAGATAGATTATTTGACATATCTCTTCTCTAGTCTCTTCAACATATACAATGTTATTAGTACATCTTTAGTTGAAGGGACAGGCCAGAAGCACAGAATACTTTAATTTCTCTAGGTAGCATGATACATAAATATTTCCTATGTACTAAGCAATCACAAGCCATTTCTTCTTTTCAGCAAGTCAAGTTGCATATATTAGTTAATGTTTGGCTTGGATTCATATTTATTAGATTACCGTTTACATTAAATTATGTTAAAATATTAATTTAAGCATACGTTGAGCAAATCCAGTTCCCAACTGTGGAATATTTGCAATGTGTTTGTTATCAGCCACTTATAAATTATTACAAGCCATTTCTTTATATATAGCCAGACAGGACAAAGATACCCTTTGAGGAAAACAAGTCATACTTTCTGAAGGTGATTTTGGTTTCTTGGTGCATATCAGAAGTACTAGAAGATGTAATTACCAATATAAGCATTGCTTTTTAAAAAATAAACATTAATAATTGATAATGTTTTGGCTCTGTGTCCCCACCCAAATCTCATCTTGAATTGTACTCCCATAATTCCCATGTGTTGTGGGAGGGGCCCAGTGGGAGGTAATTGAATCATGGGGGCAGTTTCCCCCATGTTCTTGTGGTAGTGAATAAGTCTCACAAGATATATAAGGGGTTTCTGCTTTCACTTCTCTCTCTTGCTGCTGCCATGTAAGAAGTGCTTTTCACCTTCCACCATGATTTTGAGGCCTCCCTTGCCGTGTGGAACTATAAGTCCATTAAATCTCTTTTTCTTTCCAGTCTCGGGTATGTTTTTATCAGCAGTGTGAAAATGAACTAACACAATAATCTAACCCAAATACTGGTTAATATATCTGAATGTTCATATACATATGTGATGAACTATATGTATGTAGCATATATACACACATACGATATATCCCTATATATGTATATAAATGGTACACGTATAGGATTTACATATATAGAATATATATATAGTATATACATGAGTGAACATATCTATGAGTTCTATGTCTGCCATTTATGCATTGAGTATTTATATGTGCTAGGCTTTTCTCTAAGTGGCTCACATTATTTTCGTATTGAATGTTTATAACATCCCCTCAAGGTGTGTATTGACAGTCTTGCTTTGTAGATGAGGTTACTGAAGTTTAGAAAAGTTAAGTAATTTGGTGAAATATAATTAGTGGTAAATGATTAGCAATGAAGCTTGACTTTGAACCACAGTCTGTCTAACTTTAGAGCCCTTACTTCTAAGCACTGTATTATAAAGCCTCCAGTGTAAAGCAAACTCTACCTTTATTCTCTGGAATTTGTAAAACTTTCCCAGGCATGACCCTTAGCAATTTTGTCTAATATTGCCATGTTACAAAGGAAAAAATCCAAAGCCTAGGGAATTAGGAATATTCCACTTGGAATAACTGAAAAGTCCATATTATAAATGCAATTCCAAACCTAACCAGGATAGGGTCTATGTCTTTTTCGTCTTTTATGACCCAAAAACTAGCACAAAACTTAGTATACAAATAGCAGTGTTTGTTACATGAATGAATTATTGAGTGAATGGATAAATGTAGCTAGTTCATACTTATAAATCTTTGGTGATTTCCCCATCATTTTTGGGACAAACTCCTGACCCCTTATACAAGTCTTACATGTAGACTTCCATGACTGATCAGTCCTGCTGAACTCTCCAACTGATTGTCCACATATGTGAAATAGGTACTTCATGCTCCAGCAGAGGTGAGTTGACAGATAAGTTTCAGAACATGTAGTGTTTGCCCCCGTCTTTCTGGCTTTGTACATGCTATTACTGACTGTCTTGAGCTTCCCTTCCTCTGCAGGTTGGGCTGATAAAGTCTTTGACTCCTAGAAATGTTCCCAGGCCTAGAGGCATTCCTCCTTCCTCAGTGTTTCTGTGGTAGCCTTTACTATTGTAAACTCAGGTTCTGCTGTTCACTGCTTGAAAGTTAGATTCAAGAGACAAGAGTTGGTGGAAGGAAAAACAGGTTTATTTGAATATATCCAGCTGACAACCTGAGGAGATGGTGAACTAATGTCTAATGTCTCAAAGACCACTGCAAATGTTCAGGGTAGTCAAAGTGATTTTAAGGGAGAAGGTGGCATGGAAACTATGTGCAAGAGTGGTGCAGGGTGCAGGTCTGCATGTCTGATTCTGATGGCTTTCTTGGGTAATGGACCATCTGGAGGTCTGGCTGGCACCATCTTGACTGTTCTCAGGTTATAAGTTAACTACTGCCCAACAATTTTTCTGGGAAGGAAAGATTCTGTGATCTGAACTTCATGCCTAGGTCATTTCAAGATTAGCCCCTGGAATTCTCAAATAAGCATATGTTTAGATGTTGAAGAAAGCAAAGGGAGAGGCTATTTATCTTTGAAGCAGGTTGGCTATTCTGGTTACACTATCTCATTTGACAGAGAGCTCCTAGAGGGCAGTGTCCATGACTTTGCAACAAAAACAATGAATATAAATCCTGTTTACCGAGTGCCTACTAGTGTCAAACTCTCTACAGACATGATCTCATTTTATTCTCTCAAAATAATGAAATGAATGTGACTTTTAACATTTTGTGCACCTAAACACCATAGCGCTTTATATATCCAATACACAGATTCAAAGCTAAATGTGCTTTTAATTAATTCATATTTAACATTATACTATTACATTCTCACTCATTCCACTGAAAATATATTCTTGAGAAACGTAAGTATCATGGTAGTTAGATAAAAAGTGAAACTTTTCCCTATAAAATGTTTACTGAGCACCTAGTAAGCACACAGCACTATGTTCAGTTAGATCCTAGTATTCTTGCAAAGGCTAGATTGAAGAAAGCAGTGAACAAAAAATGTGTTTTGGGAGAAAAGCTTATTTTAGGGTATCAAGAGAAAAAAATGTTTCATGTAAGGCTAAAAAGCAAAGCTGAAAGGAAAATGAAGGAAAGGGTGTAAGCGTGTAGGTTTTTTTGAGCACCTACTAGGCACTTGCCATTTTTCACACTTCAGAACATTTAATTGTTAGAAAGATGCTATGAAGTTGGCTATTATGGGATGAATCTTGTCATCTCAAACATTATGTTGAAGCCCTAACCTCCCAGTACTGTAGAATGTGACTTCATTTGGAAATAGGGTCTCTGTAGAAACCATCAAGTTAAAATGATGTCATTAAGGTGGTCTTTAATCCAATGTGATTGTGTCCTTATAAAAAGGGGAAGTCTGGAGACAGACATGCACAGACGGAGGGCAGTATGAAGACACAAGACTAACATCACCTATAAGCCAAAGGATGCCTGAGGCTACTAGAAGCTAGAGAAGGCCTGGAGGAGATTATTCCCCACTGTGCTTACAAAGAACCAATCCTTGGCTGGGCATGGTGGCTCATGCCTGTAATCCCAGTGCACTGGAAGGCAGAGGTGGAAGGATCACTTGAGGCTAGGAGTTAATGACCAGCCTGGGCAACACAGTGAGGCCACACCTCCAGAAAGAATACAAACAATTAGCTGGGCAGGATGGCATGTGTGTATAATCTCAGCTACTCAAGAGACTGAGGAAGGAGGATTGCTTGAGCCCAGAAGTTGGAGGCTGCAGTGAGCTATGATCATGCCACTGTACTCCAGCTCAGGTGACAGAATAAAACACTGTCTAATACCTTGATCTTGAACTTCTAGCCTCTAGAACTGTGAGATAATAAATTTTTGTTATTTAAGCCACTCAGTTTGCGGTTCTCGGTTAAAGAGACCCTAGGAAGCTAATAAATTGGCATTTTAATCTCTGTTTTTTAGATGCCGAAACTGAGGCTCAGTCGAAGTAATATAACACATATATGACAAAGCCTGGGTTGGAACAGAGACTTTGAGAGCCCCTGGATGCAGGCTCTTCGATGAAAAAGACGCTGAGAAAGTAGGACAAGCAGAAACATTGAAGAGTTGGGTAGATGAAGAGGCAAGGGATGTCTCCTGAAAGAACTAGTGCCCTAAGGAGTGGATAGCTTTAATCATTTTTGTTTCTCTCAACATGGCGGATTAAACCCAACCTGATCCTGAGTATTGTCTTTCGCTTTGAGAATTTTCCCCTTCCTGGGTCAGAAATTGACCTTTTTCCATGTTTCCGGGGATTCTCCGTGTTAAAGAGAATATGAGCCATTTATTCAAATATGACTGATTTGCACAGGAAGCCAGCCTGAAGGAAAACAGTGTAAACCTGAGAGCACCATCTCCAATTAATCACAGCAATCAGTGACTATAGCTTAATCTTTCCAGGGTCCTCAGAGTAGGTCAGCATCGTAACTACTAATTTCTGGTCAATGGAACTTGTAACTCAAAATGCTCCAGGTAAGACAAAGGAGTAGGACCTTTGTTCTCACTGCCACCAAATTATTCAGGCCCTTTAAAGATATCCGATAACTGAACCGTTTATTCTAGACATTTTGTTGAAGATTCAGACACTCTAATTTTCCAGTTAAAGGAAGTCTAAGTTCAATTTTGTTTCAACATTATCGTTGGGCTAGATTCAGCCAGGATTTTGTTTACGTACCCGGAGGACTGTGGTGGCTATCACCCAGTTGCCCCTTCTGTGTTGACCTCTCTGTCTCTAGCAGGTGGCGTATAACCATGTACATAGCAGACTCTCAATAAATTTTGTTGAATAAATGAAAGATCCCAGGGTTCAGAATCATATAGGCTGAGTTCAAATTTGAATTCCATGTGTTCTGTTCTAAATGCTAGGGACTAGGTAAAGCAAGATAGGTAAGATTTGATTTCTCTTTCAGGGAGTTCACAATGAGGGGTAGGAAATGGAACAGGGAGGCAAAGAGACAGGTATGTAAACAAATCTCCAGAGCCATACATAAACCCAGGAGACTTGTGGGCATTTTAGCAAGTCCTGTTTGTTGGTTCAAAGGAACTTGAGTCAGAGATAGCAATAAGAACCTCAACTCTACCTGACGAAGCTGTACTCAGAAAAGGAATTCCTATAATAGGCCAGTTACTTGGAAATAGGCACCAACACATTGCCAAGGGCAGGTGAGCAGGTGTTTTTCTGGGTCAGTTCATCTACTGCTGAGAAGACTGCCGTCAGTAATCTGGCATCCTTGGGCTCCCTAATAACCACTGGTATGTTTTGCTCTAAGTCCTTAGCATGAACACTATTTTTTTTTGATAATTGTTTTGCTCTAAGTCCTTAGCATGAACACTATTTTTTTTTTGGTAATTCTCAGTTTCTGTAGGGTACTGTATAGGTGCCTAAGTGATCAGCGATTTTGTCCTCACAAGCTTTTGTTGCTTCCTTATACTATAAGCAAAGGCTCTGTGCTGAGTACTGGAGGATCAGAGGTGGAAAACACAATCCCTGTCCTCCAGATTCATAGTGCAGAGTGAATAGACAAGTAGCAGACATGTAACTAGACATGTAACTAACTTGGTTGTAGACTCTGAAAGGGGCATACAGAGGAATAGTTTATGAGCAAAGATGTAATCACAGCTTATTTACAATAGTTGGAATGTGGAAACGATACCCAGTGAATGGCTATAAACCATAGAATACCCAGTTGATATAAACCTATGAAGTCCTTAAAAATAAGAAGTAATTTATCAATAATTTGGAAAATGCTCAGTTGTAATAATAGGCAAGAAAGAGACAGATATAGAATATTAAAATATAGGGACAGATATAGAATATAGAATATTATCACCATGCAAAAAAGCTAAGAATCAAAACAAAATATATATATATATACACACACACACACATATATGTATATGTGTGCAAGATTAGAATGATTTACACAGAAAACATAGCCGAATATTTTCTGGTGTGAGACTTCGTGGTTGCTTTTACTTTTTTCTTCTTTTGAGTGTTTTCAAAATTATATAAAATTATAAAATCAGCATTTAAGCATTTTAAGATGAGACTAAAACATCAAACAGTGTTTGTTTTCAGATGTCCTGGTTACAATAAATTAACGAAGCATTCTAAGTGTGAGGTGTTAGTGAGGTTGTTTTTAAAATGGATTGAATAAATGATGTGAGTGTACTGATCCATGATGATCTGAATTAGATGAAGACTCATTAGACACAGATGAAGCCAAATCCAAAGTGCAGGATTTGCTGAGAAATGCCATTGTGTCTCCCAAGAGCAATTGCTAAGCTTGCAACGTTAGGAAAAACAAATCTGCTAAGGAGGGAAAAAGTGAAAAAATCTGCTGTATCTATTAAATAATGATTTGTCTTGTTCTTTCTCTCTTTCTTTTTTCTCTCCCTCTCTCTCCCTCTTTTCTCAGGATGAAGAGAAGGAATAAAATATTCAAGATTTTGATATGCGTATAGGTAGTAACGTTTATCTGTATTTATCTTGAAACTGGACATTGTCTACATAACCTTTTCTATTGATTAGCACATTTATGTACTATCATAAAGGGCAGGTGAAGTGTCTCAGAATCCATGAGAAATGTAGTTTAAATGATATATTTTGTGCCTTGCTCATCCATGAGTCTTGTTCTTTGGCATTCACATTATGACTCTAAAAGTAATCTGAAAATACACTTTTTGGATAAATTCAGTGTTCTTTACCTGTCTGATTTCTTCTGAATTTCAGGCTATGTTGGTGGGATGGTGACAAGGTCAGTGAGTCAAGATACTCTTGGGGAAGAAGAG
>NW_012101110.1:466724-470456 GCF_000951045.1 Mandrillus leucophaeus | reverse complement strand
AATGAATAAATGAATGATAAATGAATATACTTTTAGCATTTTACAAATGCCCAGTACCAAGTGAATGCTGACACTTTCTCAGGTCTTTATTGGGTAGAATTCTATATTGCCTAAAATACATGAGAATTGAACAAGTGACTTGCCTAATATTTCTATAAGATCAATATTAAACTTGTTATTCATGTATATATTTGTGTATTATGACAGGGACTGAATGTTAGCTCTGTATCAGGCTTTATGTTGTAGATTAGTGAGCTAATTCTTTCTATTAATATTCTATTAATATTCCTAACAATTTCTGAACATATGGAAGAAGTTTCAGTTTTTAAATTACAAATTTAATTTCCTTAATAGTTATAGGGCCTTTCAACTAATCTATTTAATATTGAGTGATTCGTGGTATTTTGTGTTTTTTAACTAACTGGTCCACTTCATCCAAGCTTTTAAACTTAAATGTGAAGAAATGTTCTTAGTACTCTCTTATCCTTTTGAAGCCTGCAAAGCTCATTGTAATATTTCTGTTTTATTCTGGATATTGGTAATTTGTATCTTCTTCTTTTTTGTGTGTGTCAATTTTGCCAACGTTTTGTCACTTTATGTATCTTTTTTTAAAAAGCAGCTCTTTGTTTCATTAATTTTCCCTATTGGTTTTATGCCTTCAGTATAATTGGTTTCTGTTTTTACTGTTATTTCTTTGCTTCTTGCTTTGCATTTATATTGTTCCTCTTTTCCTAAGTTATTGAGATGGGAGCTTAGCCATTAATTTAAGACTTTTATTCTTTCTATTTCTTAAATTTTAAATTTTAAATCTTGTGGGTACAAAGTGGATGTATATATTTATGTGTTACATGAGATATTTTAATACAGGCACACAATGCATGATAATCACATCAGGGTAAATGGGGTATCCATCCCCTCAAGCATTTATCCTTTGTGTTTTAACAATTCAGTTATGCTCTTTCACTTACTAAAATTTTTTTCAATAGTTTTCGGTCTTTTAATTATTTTAAATGGAGGTTTTTTTTTTTCTATAGTCACCCTGTTATGCTAGCAAATATTAGGTCTTGTTCATTCTTTCTAACTATATTTTTGTACTTCTTAACCATCCTGACTTTACCCCTTCTCTCCCACAACTACCCTTCCCAGCCTCTGGTAACCGTTCCTCTACTCTCTTATCTCCATGAGCATAATTGTTTTGATTTTTAGCTCCCACAGATAAGTGAGAACCTGTGATATTTGTCTTTCTGTGCCTGGCTTATTTTGTTTAATATAATAACCTCCACTTCCATCCATATTGTTGCAAATGACAAGATCTCATTCTTTTTTTAGTAGCTGAATAGTATTCCATTGTGTATGTGCACCACATTTTCTTTATCCGTTTGTCTGCCGACAGACACTTAGGTTGCTTCCAAATCTTGGCTATTGTAAATAGTGATGCAATAAAGATGAAGTGTAGATCTCTCTTTGATATACCGACTTTCTTTATTTTGGGTATATACCTAGGAGTGGGATTGCTGTATCTTATGGTAGCTCTATTTTTAGTTTTTTCAGGACCTTCCAAATTGTTCTCCATAGTGTTTGTGGTAATTCTCATTCCCACCCACAGTATACGAGGGTTCCCTTTTCTCTACATCCTTGCCAGCATTTGTTATTGCCTGTCTTTAATATAAAAGCCAATTTAGCTGGGGTAAGATGATATCTCATTGTAGTTTTGATTTGTATTTCTCTAATGATCAATGATTTTGTGGACCTTTTCATGTATCTATTTGCCATTTGTATGTCTTCTTTTCAGAAATGTCTATACAGCTCTTCAGTCCATTTTAAAAATCAGATTATTAGTTTTTTTCCTATACAGTTGTTTGAACTCCTTGTATATTCTGGTTATTAATCCCTTGTCAGATGAGTAGTTTGCCAGTATTTTCTCCTATTCCGTGTGTTGTCTTTTTGCTTTTTTATTGTTTTCTTTGCTGTGCAGAGGCTTTTTAACTTGATGTAATCCCATTTGCCCATCTTTCCTTTATTGCCTGTATCTGTGGGGTATTACTCAAAAAGTCTTTGCCAATTCCAGTGTCCTGGATAGTTTCCCCAATGTTTTCTTTTAGCATTTTCATAGTTTGAGGTCTTAGATTGAAGTTTTTATCCATTTTGATTTGATTTTTGTATATGGTGAAAGACAGGGTTTTAGTTTCTTTCTTCTGCATATGGATATCTGGTTTTCCCAGCACCGTTTATTGAAGAGATTATCTTTTCCCCAGTGTATGCTCTTGGAAACTTTGTTTAAAAATGAGTACTCTGTAGATGTATGGATTTATTTCTGGGTTATCTATTCTGTTCCACTGATCTATTTGTCTGTTTTTATGCAAGTACTATGCTGTTTTGTTTACTATAGCTCTGTAGTATAATTTGAAGTCAGGTAATGTGATTCCTCTAGTTTTGTTCTTTTTGCTTAGAAAAGCTTTGGTTATTCTGGATCTTTTGTGTTTCCATATAAATCTTAGAACTGTTGTTTCTATTTCTGTGAAGAATATCCTTGGTATTTCAATAGAGATTGCATTGTCTTTAGATTGCTTTGGGTAGTATAGACATTTTAACAATATTGATTATTCCAATCCATGAACATAGAATATCTTTCAAATTTTTGTGCCCTCTTCAATTTCTTACATATATGTTTTATAATCTCTGTTAGAGAGATCTTTCATTTCCTTGGTTAAGTTAATCCCTAGGTATTTAATTTTATTTGTAGCTCTTGTAAATGGGATTACCGTCTTGATTTTTTTTTCAGATTGCTATTGGCATATAAAAATGCTACTAATTTTTGTACATTGATTTTGTGACCTGAAACTTTATTGGATTTGTTTATCAGTTCTAATAGTATTTTTGTGGCGTCTTTAGATTTTTTTCAAACATAAGATCATATCATCTGCAAAGAAGGATAATTTGACTTACTTCTTTTCAGTTTGAATGTCCTTTATTTCTTCCTCTTGTCTTTTTGTTCTGACTAGGACTTTTAGTATTGTTTTAAATCACAGTGGTGATAATAGACATCCTTGTCATATTCCAGATTTCAGAGGAAAGTCTTTCAGTTTTTCCCCATTCAGTATGATATTAGCTGTGGGTCTGTTACATATGGCTTTTCTTTTTAAATGTATGCACTTAATGCTATATATTTTTTTCTCAGCATTGCTTTATCTGTCTACAACAAGTTTTGATATGTAGTATTTTAATTTTTATTCAGGTTAATGAATTTTTAAATTTTCCCTTAGATTTCCTTTTTGACTCATGGCTTATTTAGAAGTATATTGTTTATCTGTATGTCTATCTATCTGTCCATCCATTATCTATCTATCATCTAGCTGTCTTTTTCTATAATTTATCACAGTCTGCTGATACCATCACTTTACCAGTTTTAGTAATGTGTAGAAACATTACCTCCATTTTGTTCCTTGGGTATTTTCCGGTTACCTTCTGTTATTGATTTCTGTTGTATTCCATTGTGGCTGGAGAATACATTCTGTATGATCTCAATTCTTCTCAATTTGTTTTATGGCCCAGGATGTGATCTATTTTGGTATGTGTTCTATGGAAACTGAAAAATAATGCTTATTATGCTTCAGTTGGGTGGAGTGTTCTGTAAAGGTCAATTAGATTCTGTCATTTGATTGTGTTTTTGAATCTACTATACTTTGATAATTTTCTGTCGGATTGTATCAACTGTTGAGAGAGAGGTATTAA
>NW_012101110.1:462731-465174 GCF_000951045.1 Mandrillus leucophaeus | reverse complement strand
GATTGTTTAATTATTTTCTTTCTGTTTAGAGAACTTTCTTTAGCTATTCTTTTATGACATGTCTGTTGCTGACAAATTCTCAGTTTTTCTACATCAGAATGTCTTGAGTTCCCCTTCACTTTTGAAGTGTATTTTCCTTAGATATATGATGTGGTTTAACAATTATTTTATTTCACTTGACAAATATTGTTACATTTCCTTCTGATTTCCATAGTTTCTGATAAGAAATACACTGTCATTCAAATTCTCCCCCATGGGTAAGATGTCATCCTTATCACCCTGATTTCATTATTTTTCTCTGTTTTATACTTTCAGAAGCTTTACTGTGATGGCTCTTGGCATGTATTTTTCTGTGTTTATTTTGTTTGCAATTCACTTATTTTCTTGAATCTGTAGATTTATGCATTTTAACAAATTTGGTATGAGGTCATTATTTCTTTGAACTTTTTTGGACACGCCCTCTTTTTCCTTTTCTTTCAGAACTCTAATGACGTGAATGTTAAATCTTTTGTTATAGCCATACAGGTCCTCCAGGTTCTGATCTTTTTAAAAAAATACACATTATATATTTTGTCTATTATTCAGATTAGGTAATTTCTGTTGTTTTGTGTTTAAGTTTACTGGTTTTTTCTTCTGTACACACTATTATTTCATCGATTCCATTTATTGTATTTTTTATTTCAGTTATTATATTTTTTAGTTCTAGAATTTTCACTTGGTTCTTCTTTATATCTTCTATTTGTTTGCTTAATATTTATATTTTTCACTATTTAAGCATGTTTTTAATTTCTACTTGAACCATTTTTTTATGATGATCTGCTCTAAAAGCTTTGTCAGATAATTGAACCTCTCTGTAATCTTGGTGTTTGCATCTATTGACTATGTTTTTCTTTTATTCAGCTTGAAATCTTCCTGGTTTTTGGTGTGATAAGTGATTTTTGTTTAAAACCTGGGCATATTTGGCAGTTATATTATGAGTCTTTAGTATTATTTAAAGCTTCTGTTTTAGCTGGTATTTTAGTTTGGACTGCTGCAACAAAGACACTGTAAAAATTTATTTCTCATAGTTCTGAAGGCTGGGAAGCCCTAGGTAAAGGCTCTGGCACATTTGGTGTATGGTGAAGGCCCATCTCCTGGCTCATTGATGGCCATCTTCTTGCTGGGTCCTTACTTGGCAGTTGAAGAAGAAAGCCCTTTCAGTACTTTTATAAGGACACTAATTCCATTCATAAGGAATCTACCCTCATGGTTTCATCTAGCCCTAATTACCTCTCAAAGACTCATCTCGTAATATCATTACATTAGAGGTTAAGGTTTCAACATACGAATTTATGGGGAGACATGAGCGTTTATAACATCTGGATTCCTTTTATACTGCTCTAGCCACCTCATAACTTCCAGGTAGAGATAGAAGTCCGGATTTCCATGTGGCCTCTATTGACAGTCGAAGAGGGGAAGTTTCTCATTACTGCTGGACAGTGGTGAAAGTTCTGAATCTCTACCAAGCCTCCTCCATGCCTCCCTAAAATATTTTTATTATTTAAGAGTGATGATAAAATTTGGGGGGGATATCCCCTAGATTCCATTATAGTTGTGGGCCAGAGATGATTTGATGAGGCAGTGGAAAGCGATGGCAAACAATGCATCCCGTTTCTTCAATGCATTGGTTAAAGTACTTTTACCTTAATCTTGCTTGGCTAGGTGGCCTGAGAGCAAGCTGACAGAGACTAGTGGATGAAGAGGGAGAAATTGATAAGAGAGGACAAAGACATGATGATGATTAATTAATGGACTAAATTCCTGTGTATATTTCCATAGGGTGGAGGCATGATTTATGTATTGCGTGGCAGCATGCATAAGGCAAGGAAAAGGAATTACTATGATGAGGTTCAACTTCTAGACTCAAGGATTTAGGCTTCTTTGGAGGGGAATGACTATTTTATAGTTTTGTTATCCTTTTATTTTCAGTAATATCAGTAAGTCAGGTTTTATAGGCTTACCTTACAGACAAACATCCCTTGGCTCAATGAGTTTAAATGACTTGTCTAAAATCACCCAATTCATTAATAGCACCATGAAAGCAGGTAATACATTTTTTTTAGTGGATGAATGAGTCACCCCAAATTTCTGATATCTTGACTTCCAGAGGTCTGACAGATGTCATAGTTCCATCCAGAGAATGTGGAGGACTTCTTTTCTGCCAAAGTTGCAGAGCTTCTTCCACATTTCATAAACAACACTTAGAAGACTTTGACAAATACAATGGCCTAATGCAAAATTATTTTGTAGTGCTCTCTCCTCTTCTGTAGACATTTACACTTATATTATAAGGTCTTCAACATTTAGAAATATGACAAACATTTTCTAAGTTAGTATTAATGTGAAACCAGTGAATTTCAGCAGTAACCAAATATCCAAATATAGACAATTGCAGAGGGTCAGA
>NW_012101110.1:450208-462681 GCF_000951045.1 Mandrillus leucophaeus | reverse complement strand
TTATCCTTTTATTTTCAGTAATATCAGTAAGTCAGGTTTTATAGGCTTACCTTACAGACAAACATCCCTTGGCTCAATGAGTTTAAATGACTTGTCTAAAATCACCCAATTCATTAATAGCACCATGAAAGCAGGTAATACATTTTTTTTAGTGGATGAATGAGTCACCCCAAATTTCTGATATCTTGACTTCCAGAGGTCTGACAGATGTCATAGTTCCATCCAGAGAATGTGGAGGACTTCTTTTCTGCCAAAGTTGCAGAGCTTCTTCCACATTTCATAAACAACACTTAGAAGACTTTGACAAATACAATGGCCTAATGCAAAATTATTTTGTAGTGCTCTCTCCTCTTCTGTAGACATTTACACTTATATTATAAGGTCTTCAACATTTAGAAATATGACAAACATTTTCTAAGTTAGTATTAATGTGAAACCAGTGAATTTCAGCAGTAACCAAATATCCAAATATAGACAATTGCAGAGGGTCAGACCAGGGTAAGATTCATCACTATCCCTGGAACCATTCCCAGGGGAAGCAGGTTCTCTGTAGTAAATTTTACAAGTTGAAAGGGCTGACATATTATGGTCTTGAAAGATCATATATTATACAATCTATTAGATGAATACTCTTCATTTCACCATTACCTGTACTTTTGTGGAACATTTGAAGTGAGCTGTTTCCATGAAGTCTTCCTGTTAGTGGCACACTCCGCTTCTGAAGACCCAGTGGTTATAAGCATGGAGCCCAGGAAAAAGGAAGCATGAGGTAGGGTTTTGACTTACTAATCTCCAGGGATCCTTACCTCACTTTCCCCCTTGTCCATGTTCTCTCTTGGTCATTGTCATGGCCAAAGTCTCCTTAAATCTGGAACTCCACATCCCACTTTCTATCCTTTACTTTTAGTTTTATCTCCTCTCTCCCTTGCCCTCTACCTATCCTTTAAACCTCCAAGCTCTGGGATCTTCTATTGTTTTTTAGTTATCACCCTGCTATGTGCTTCACATTCCTTGCTATCCAGCTTAGCTCAATAGAGTTATTGTGACCCACCATTTCACTAATGTTTTCATAAATAGCCTTTCATTGCTCCCTTGTCTTTATTGTAAAGCCCTACCCTGTACCAATTTAACCTCTCAGTGTCTCATTTCAATATCTAGACAGTTGAATTCTGATAGGGAAATCATGTCATATGGTTTGGCTCTGCATTGCCATCCAAATCTAATCTCGTATTGTAATCCCCATGTGTTGAGGGAGGGACCTGTAATCCCTATGTGTGGAGTAAGGGAGGTGATTGGATCATGGGGACAGTTTCCCCCGTGCTGTTCTTGTGATACTGAGTGAGTTCTCATGAGATCTTATGGCTTTATATGTGTTTGGAAGTTTCTCCTTCATTCTTTTCTCTCCTGCCACTTTGTGAAGAAGATGCCTGCTTCCCCTTCTGCCATGGTTGTAAGTTTCTGAGGCATCCCCAGCCATGTGGAACTGAGTCAGTTAAACCTTTTTCTTTTACCCAGTCTCAGGTACTCTTTATAGCAGTGTGAAAATGGATGAATATTTTGAGCTACCATGGATATTTGGTATCATTTCACATTTGGGGTCTCATCTGGCCTTGGGGCCATAGGCCAATTCTTCTGCATTTCTCCATGGTTAGTACCATCTTTCATTCCTTTAGCAGCTATTTAAAATTTTCACTTCTTTGTTCAAACCTCAGACTTACCACCACTGTTATTATTCTCAGCAGCTGATTGCATACTCAACTGAGAAGAAATAAAGGCCAAAGGTGAGATTTTCAGCAGTTTAATTTTCTGACAGTCATATATTCATCTCTTTGTGTATGTCTATATTCTCTTCTCATCTTTCCTATCTCAGTGCATGTGATGTAACTCCTTCAGATTCAAGTATTCCCATGAAAATATATACCTGATCTTAAGCCCTCCTACTTCCTTAGAAATCTCATACTTTGTGTCAAATACCACTTTTTTTGGTTTGTATTTTATGACTCTCTTTTCCTTCCAAATAGCAAGGTGCACACATTAAAAAATTAACAAGCCAACAGACAACCCCAAAATTTACCTTCTCAAGACTATTTATGTTCTTATTTTCCTTTCTTAGCCAATTTCTTGACAAATCAGCCCACACTTAAGGTCATCTTCTTTTTCTTTTTTAACTTTCTGTCTGTGGATTTACCAACTATAATTTGGCTTCTATTTCTACCATATCACTGAACCAGTCTTTATAAGAACATGTGACATTAGTATTGATCCCCAAACATTTGATTCTTTTTTGTCTTTAACTTTCTGTATCATGTGGAAATATATTTGCTTAATTAATTAATTAAATTAATTAACTTATGAATAGGTAATAAATTCACATAGTTAAATGCTCAAAAGTGCTACAAGGGAAGACAATGAAAAATTCTTTTTACGATCCTTGTCCTCATTTGTTTTTCATTCCTGGAGATATCCCAGTTCTATCAGTTTCATCAGTAGTTTTTATATGCATGAGCAAACACACATACTTACAAATATATGCACCTATGTGCATATATAGTTTCACATATATCTTCCTGGCTTCTTAAAAACAGAAGTAAACATTCATTAACTTACCACTATACACTTGATGACAGATTATATACATCAGTAATTTTAATAGATATTTAAGAAACATTTCAAGGACATTGTCCAGTTTATAATGCAACCAACCAGCAATTTAGGAGTACCTATTGCTTCTCACTGTTGCTAATACAGTGTTAGCAAAATTTTTAATTTTGCTCATTTGACAGGGAGACATTACATCTCAGGGTACTTTTAATTTTCCTTTATTTTATGAGACAGATGAAACTTTTTTTTCATATGTTTAACTGCCATTTGTATTTTTTTCTGTTAAATATATGTATCTTTTTTGTATGTGTCTATTAGGTTGTTAATATTTTCCCCATTAGTTTGCAGAAGATCTTCAGGGAAATTAGATCCTCCTCTGTTACACGAATTCCTAAGCAGTACTTTTTCCTCACAGTAACAAATCTTTCCTTGGATCCTTCGTTTTCCTCATCATCTGAAGCCCATTCTCTTTTAAATTTCCTGTTCCAATACGGTCTCTTTTTCCAAGAACCCCTTGTGGGCTCCTTCACCTTTGCATATTGGCATCTCACAGGTCTTCATTTATAACTCTTTCTTCTTATTCCATATATATATATATATGTATGTATATCAATGGTCATATTACTTATATACTTTTATGTGGCTTCAGTACTAGTTTATATGCTGACATATTTGAATCAAGTTCTCTAGACAGACCTCCTTGCTAAACTTCAGAATTACATCATCATCTTCCTACTAGATAGCTGGTTATCTTCATGAGATATTTTCTAGACATCTAAAACCCAACTGGTTCATGAGTGAACTCCTCATCCTCAGCTCCCTTGTCTCCTCCAATACTCCAATAACTAAGCCACAAACTTTGTAACCTCTTGTATATCAAATCAATGTGAATACCATTAATATTAACCAGTTACTTGAATTAGAAATCTGAGTCTTCTCAGATGTCTCCTTCCCTTCATTCCCTAGCTTATAAGTCTTCAGGTCTTCCTGATTTAGATGTGAAATCTATCTTATTAATTCCTCCTCTCTACTTCCTTTCCTTACTTAAAGTCCGCATCACTTTTTACTCGAATTAGTAACAACTTGGCTGCTCACCTCCCTTCCCAGCCCCTTGATTCATCTTCTACAAAGGGATTACTGGGATGAGCTTCCCCAAATCTGCTTCATCACTTTCTTGCTAAAGACTTTATCGTGGCTTTCCATGTATTTTAAAGCAAAAATTCTTATTGTAGCTCATAGAGTTCTCACGGTAAGTGGAAAAATAACCCCCAAAGAGATCTACACTGAACCCTTGGAACCTTTGAATGTTATATGGCAGAAAAAGCTATGAGAGTGTGATTAAGTTAGGATCTTGAGATGGAGAGAGGATCTTAGATTATACAGGTGGGCCCTAAATGCAGTAATAAGTGTCCATATAATAGGGAGTCAGAGGGAGATTTGACTGTAGAAAAAGAGAAGGCAATGTGATGACAGAAAGCAGGGATCGGAGTGATGGTGCCAAGGAACACCAGCATCCTTAGAAGCCAGAAGAAACAAGAAGTGGACTCTATCCTGGATCCTCCAGGAGAAACCAGCTCTACTTACACCTTGATTTTAGCCCTGTAAGACTCATTTTGGACTTCTGGTTTCCAGAACTGTTAGAGAGTGAGTTTTTATATTTTTAAGATTCTAAGTTTCAGGTAATTTGTTATAGCAGCAATAGGAAACTAGTACAGTCCTTTTTGCTCTTAGCTTTTGGTCCTTTCTTCCATAAATCAGTCCAGCCACAGTGAATTTCTTTTGTATTCATGAACACATAATGCTCTTTTAAGTCTTCATTCTTGGATTTTTTTTGTTTTTGTTTTTGTTTTTTTAGAGATGGGGTCTCATTTGGTTGCCCAGGCTGGTCTCGAATTCCTGGCTTCAAGTGACCCTCCCTCTCTGCCTCCCAAAGTGCTGGGATTACAAGTGTGAGCCAACATCCCCAGCCTTAAGTCTTCATTCTTTTATGCATAAAATCACTTCTATTGAAGGCTTTTTCTATTTTTATCTAAGTAAATATCACTTCATTTTAAATTCTAAACCCAATCTGACTTCAATTCCTCAAATCCGTGTTCCCAGTGAGACAGTATACTGTAATTACTGACTTACCTCTCCATTGTACTGTAATTACTATTTCCATTGTACAGTAATTACTGAGTTATCTCTCTGTCTCCTTTGTTGGCCTCAGAGCTCCTCAAGAGTGGGTGGTGCATCCTTTCTGGCCTTGCAAACTCTTTACCCAGTGCAGTGCTTGGCACATATCTATTAGTTAATGTTTATTCAGTACAGAAACAAAATAGAATTGACCTGGGCATATTCTACTGCTTTTTAAAAAATCTATTGTAATCCTCCCATTTGCCCATATAGACAACCTGGGCATAAAAAAAGTCACCTTCAGCATGAGCACACTCACTGTTTGCTTCCCATCTTTGCTGTGCTATCATGAGATTTGGTTAAAACAGGGACAGTCCATAGTCTGAAGTGTTGGTGATCTACTAAGGAGTTGAATGTGCATTATTGGGTTATGAGTGGAGTTAGGAAAGTGTTGAGCCAGGAGACTCAAGTTGTAGTTTTGAGTTTGCCACAGACCTACTGAGTTATTTACTTGTATGAAAATGGTGTCTTTGTTTCTGTGTAGCCTATTATTTAAATCCTGAGGTAGAACAGAATTTCATCAAGATTTAAGATTTAATTTATACTTATTTCATTTATTTAGCCATCCTAGATATCTGGATGAAATAAAATACTTACATATTTTCCCCGATGACTTTAATATGGATAGCATAGTTTATCAGATATTATACTAGTTTCTTTCATTTCCCATAAAGCTTCATGTTCTAACTCCCCTGACTTTCATAATTTTCAGAAGTTCTTTTCCTTTATAGTCCTGGGAAATTTGGAGGAAAAACTGTTTTCCTTGTTTACTTTTTTTGCATTGCTCTCTCTCTTTTCCTTTCTGGGTGCCCTTTGTCCTCCCCTCCCACAGACATCCAAGGGAGAACTCATGTCTCAGAAGCCTCAAATTGCCTTTAATATTCTTATATTCTGTATGCTGAGAATATTGTGGTATATTATTAGTGTTTTATTTATTTTAAATTTCTGCAGTTGTATCGTGGTAGATAGCCACTAAGATTGTCCCCCAATTATTCGTGCCATTTGTTTTTCATGCCCTTGTATACTCCTCTCCCCTTGAGTGTGAACAAAAGAAATTAGATGTCACTTCTTTTTTTTTTTTTTAATTTTACTTTAAGTTCTGGGATACATGTGCAGAACGTGCAGGTTTGTTACATAGGTATACATGTGCCATGGTGGTTTGCTGCACCTATCAACCCGTCATCTAGGTTTTAATTCTCGCAGGTATTAGGTATTCGTCCTAATGCTGTCCCTCCCCTTTCCCCTGACCTCCTGACAGGCGCTGGTGTATGATGTTTCCCTCCCTGTGTCCATGTATTTTTGTTGTTCAACTCCCACTTATGAGTGAGAACATGTGATGTTTGGTTTTCTGTTCATGTGTTAGTTTGCTGAGAATGATGGCTTCCAGCTTCAACCGTGTCCCTGCAGAAGACATGAACTCATTCTTTTTTATGACTGCATTGTATTCCATGGTGTATGTGTACCACATTTTCTTTATCCAGTCTATCATTGATGGACATTTGGGGTGGTTCCAAGTCTTTGCTATTGTAAATAGTGCTGCAGTAAACACACATGTGCATGTGTCTTTATAGTGGAATGATTTATAATCTTTTGGGTGTATACCCAGTAATGGGATTGGTGGGTCAAATGGTATTTCTGGTTCCAGATCCTTGAGGAATTGCCACACTCTCTTCCACACTGGTTGAACTAATTCACACTCCCACCAACAGTGTAAAAGCATTCCTATTTCTCCGCATCCTCTCCAGCATCTGTTGTTTCCTGACTTTTAATAATCTCCATTCTAACTTTTGTGAGATGGTATCTCATTGTGTGTCACTTCTAAGATGAGGTTATGGGAAGACTGTGGTTTCCATCTTGCTTGATCCCCTCTTTATCTTGCTCACAGGCTCCTCCTGCAGGAAGCCAGGTGTCATGGTGTGAGCTGCCCTAAGGAGAGGCCCACATGATTAGGAACTGATGTTGTTGCTAACAGCCATGAGAATGAGCTTGAAAGTGGAGCCTCCTCCAGTCAATCCTTGAGATGACTGAAGCCTGGGCGTGACTTTTGATCCACAGAAATTGAGACAATAACTGTTGTTTTAAGCCACTAAGACTTCAAATAATTTGTTATGCAGCAATGGATAACTAGACATATATTTTAATGCTTATAATGGGCACAGTAATAGGGGTTTCTTGTTAAAACCATTACCTAATCCAGTCTACTATGTACATTCATTCTTTCTGAGTCAGTGTTCTACATGACGCAGAAACAGTCCTCAGTGGGAGACAGAAGACTCAAGATTTAGATATTGTCCTGGCAAACAAGGTAGTCTTTGTTTCCTCAACTGGAAATTAGATTGTCAAAATTGGCTGTACATTGGAGTCATCTGGGAAACTTTAAATATTATTGAATACTAGGTTCCACCCATAGAAATTCTGATTTAATTGACTTGGGCATTGGCATTTAAAAAAATCGGTGTAGGCGATTCTAATATGCAGCAAAGATTGAGAACCACTGCTCTAATACAGTTGTTCTCAAAGTATGTTCCCCCAGCCAGTAGCATCAGGATCACCTTATGAACTCATTATAAATGCAAAATCTCATGCCCCTTTTCAGATCCATTGGTTCAGAAACTCTGAGGTGGGGCTCAGCAACTTGTGTTTAAGACAGCTTCCAAGTGATTCTGATGTATTCTGAAGTTTGAGGTTCACCTCTTAGCCTAGATGATTACTCAGGATTCTTCCAGTTCAAAAGTATTTGTCTGTTTTCCTGCTCTGGGAACCCCACATCAGTCTCTCTCACTCGGATCCCATTCACTCAAAGTGTGTGGCCTATCAGATTTCTAGCTGTGTGTTGCTGTTGCCCTAAACTTGAAGATCCAGGTGCCCTGAAAGCTGAGGATTTTCCTGATGTAATAGTTGCTATCAATCTGTTAACTGGTGATTCAACATGGTTAATGTTGCAGGGCTGAAGTTTCCAGGAAACCTAGATTGGTATGAACCAGGTAAGAAGTGTTATATTTTTATTAGGGGTACTTTTCCACAGCTATACCATTCTGACACCACAGAAGACTCATGTATACTTTGAGGAGCCCAGAATCTTCTGATAGAAAAATAAATAATATAAAATAAAATGAAATAAAGTTTGAAAGACAGAGGAAATGAAAATAGAGGTAGATGCTGGGACCAAAGAATTTGTCAGTTTGATATAAACTTATCAGATTCTTCCCAGTTTCCCTGCTTGTTCAGAGTTGATACTTGGTTTATTAGTATAGGAAAGATAAGACAAAAATAGTCCAGAAAGAGACATCTATACCGGCTGTGATAGGAGAAGGGATGGTTCTGGGGATGATAGGGCCAGATTTTGATGAATCAACAGGTTGGTTAACTGTTTAGTCAGTTTTCACCAGTTTAGTCAATCCCTTCACTTTGACCAACTACATGAATGTTAGATCTCAAGAAGAAATCTGCACTTTGATGGTTACTGGGTTTTTTTTTGTTGTTGTTGTTTGTTTGTTTTTTGAGATGGAGGCTCGTTCTGTCACCCAGGCTGGAGTGCAGTGGCATGACCTCGGCTCATTGTAACTTCCGCCTACTGGGTTCAAATAATTCTTCTGCCTCAGCTTCCCGAGTAGCTGGGATTACAGGCATGTGCCACCACATCTGGCTAATTTTTGTAATTTTAGTAGAGATGGAGTTTTGCCACGTTGGCCAGGCTGGTCTCGAACTCCTGACCTCAGGTGATCCACCCACCTTGGCCTCCCAAAGTGCTGGGATTACAGTCATAAGCCACTGAATCTGGCTGATGTTACTGTTTTGCAAGTAGTTTTTCATAAGTAGTAAAAGCAAATAATATTTAAGTTCCTTGAACTCAAGTGTGGGTTAAGTTGACATTTACAGAGAAGGGCTCTGACACACACACACACACACACACACACACACACACACATCATCTATAAACATTATATCAAAATTGAATGCAGCATTTTTCAGGAGTCTAAGTATTCTGGTGCCATTCTTTTGTATGTACATTTTATCTTGTATGCATATTTTTCTAACATATACATACATGTATTTTTATCTCTCTTATTATGTTTATATTCATTATTTGGCCCTTAACAGATATGTAGCCAAGGTTGGCACAATAGAAATCATAGCTTTTGTTATGTAGCATAAATAACTTGATTGGCACTTGGCAGTAACTCAAAAACTTCACTTATACCGCTTCTAATGCTTATAGACCTTTCCAAAGTAATTCTTATTCCCATTTTATAGATATATGAACTGAGGATCGGAGAGGCAAAGGGACCATCTTAAGGTATTACTGCAGATATTGGGACAGATATTGGGTTGGAACATAGATTTCTTAGATTCCAAAGCTGGGATCCAGTTCTACATGCTCATCCTACATCATGCTGACAAAAACAAAACAAAACAAAACAAAACAAAAACACACACAGAGAAGTTAAGTGATCTCACATCTCACAACACTTCTGACCCTTTCCCTGTTCCCCTTTCTACTGCCCTAGTTTCACATTCACTCCCTCTCATCAGGGATAGTGTTATAGTTATTTACCCATTTCCGCATCTCCAGGCACTTGGTCTTCTAGTCTGCTTTCTTCTGAGATGTTGCTACAGCAACAGTCAATGCCAGAAGACAGTGGAGTAAAGTCAATAAAGTTCTAAGGAGAAGATCTTGAGCCAAGAAGTTTATAATCTGCCAATTTGCTTTCTAAGTAATAAGGCAAAAGGGAGACATCTCCGGCGTTTGGGAACTTTTGGAATACAGCATCAATGAGTACTTAAAAAAATTCATTCAAGTGTTTGTTTCTTGATAAAAACCCAACCAAACTAAAGGCCCTAGGAGGAAAGAAGCCACTGTAAAAAGCCTGGCTCTTATACTTTTCTTATTTCCTAGAAAGTTTTAAGATCACTGGACCACCCTGTGTAAATATTCCCCACTCAAATACTCTTCTCTCTTCCTTCTTCACCTGCTTTATTTTTATTGATAACATTGATCATTGCCTGACATATTTTATGTGTGCATGTATGTGTATAGACAGAATATTATTTTTTATTGCTTGTCTCTCACCATAAGTTCCATGAGAGCAGGGACTCTGTTTTATTTGCTCTGTTTTATTCACCACTGTATACTCAACGTGTTAAATAGCACCTGGCACATAATGGATGTTCAATAGATATTGATTGCATACATTTAAAAATACAATTTAAATGGTATATAGTTATAATTATCATTTTAGAGTAAAACGCAAATTCTCTAAACACTGACAAATTAAAAATAGTAATATAGCTAATAAATGTGGGAGGAAGGGAAAGGAGAGGTGAGAAACTAAGTAATTATGCTGATCCTCTGTGAAACCAAGGGTACAAAAAATGTTGAATGTTGGACTTTAAATTACTTCTTACAATATACTTTGTAATCTTTTATTTCTTGAACTTGAGAGGTATCTGTCACAAATTAACAAATCTTTCTGGTAAGAAACATTCCATTTAGCAGTTTATTTCAATTTTTCCTTAGTTTCTTTTTTACTATATTACATTTAAATGAACTTAAATATAATATTTTTATTGGAAATAACACTTATAACCCCATTGTTGTCTTTAATACTTTCTATCAATGTATATGTGTGTCTGTGAACTATCCTTCCTGTTTCTATGTATAATAGAGTGGTAACTGAATTGATCTTCACCAAAGGCTGGCAATGCTTATTCTTAGGTGATGTGATGCTGGGTGATTTTTTTTTTTTTAAAACTAACTTCTTTATATGTAGGTCAGTATGACTTGTATTTTTGATACTCAGCACATAATTTCTTTTAAAAGAAAGGCTAAAGGCACTATTTTAAGAAAACATGATTATTTTATCTGTTTCACAATATTTCCCAGGCAGTGAGATAGGAACAGTACTGTGTCAGTTGCTATGGACGCCTGGTGTCCCGAGAGGATGGCAGTCTCATGATGTGAACACATGGTGCTTTTTTACATTTTCTTCCATGAGGTAAAAACATAATCATGCTGTGATATACCAATCCGTGTTCATAACAATGGTCTTAAATGATTGAGGAAAACAAACAGTGGGTTTTTTTTTTTTTTGGCAAATGAGTGTGCAAAGCATTTATCACCTGTATCTCCTCTGTCAGCTCCATGACGTGCAAGCATCATTTCAAATGGCTGCAAACTGCTGCTCAGAGACACCCGTACCTCAGGGTTCCCCAGCTATGAAGTGGCAAAGCCAGACCAAAGCCCATATTTTCTTACTCTAAACATTATGTTCTTTTCTTATACCCTGTTTTAGTATGTGGGAAAGTTTATGGTATGTTTTACAATGTTTTCATAAAAACAGAAAAATATTGCTAAGAGAAAAGATGACATTTCAGTTGTCTGAACACCACATTTATGCTGAAGACCTCATTCCTGGTGTAAATGGAGCATTATTATTATTATTGCCAACATGGTGCTTCCTGGTTATCTCTTCATTAATTTCACACAGTCCTATGAGGAAGGTGTCTGACTGGTCCCATATTACAGACAGAGAAGCTAAGGGTTAGAGAGCTCAGGGTCAGGAAGAGGACATGCCAGAGCTTGGATTCAAACCCAGGCAATCTGACTCTGGTACACATATCTCAATCACTATATTTTCCTACCTCCAGCCAAGAAAGGAGGAACGCATTATTCAAGTCACACCTGTGACTGCAGGTTGCAGACTAAAACCTCAATGAATTACCTCATTCCTCTTACTCTATGGCTTTTTTTCAACCCATTCTGTTGCCTGGGCTTGGAAACACATTTCCGAAGCTGGCCCTTAGTCTGCTTTTGGTTACAGTTCAGAATCGTTTGATTTTCTGTCCTAGGACCAGTGTTTCCTACCTCTAATAATTTGTCATAGACCTCCTCATCGCTTGAATTGCAATGATTGAAACTGGACCAAACCCGAGGCCTCTGCATGGTTTCGCACTGGAGAAATATGTGCTGCATCAACAGATGTCCTTACTGGGGCTGGTTCCCACTGCCTCCCAGAATCAGAGAGCCTTATTTGGAATGTACTGATTCGCAGTGCTTCCTGGCCTCTAGGCACAGATTAAATGCAATTACACAATTTATTACTGTATAAACTATTATTTACCTGGAGCGTTCCAAACAATAAACTCTAAATTTAATTCCCCAAAGGTCAAAAACAATTTTTCTTATCCTTGCAAAATGCTTAATCACCCTGTAGAGAATGGAACGCATACAGATGAGGAGTAAGTGAACAAGGAAAGTAACTGGTCAATCTGAAGTGTGAATTGATTAAATTTCTGATTTTTAAAAAGCCCATAAGAAGTCTGCAATAGGGAAACATCATACTGGACAAAAATAATTGTGTTTATTTATTATAATGTAATTACTTATTTTACTATTAAGTTTAGATCATCTATTTTAACATGGGTCTATGGAGTAGATGAGGAAACTGAGGCCCAATTAGATGAAATGGCATGAAGGAAGCTCCAGTCATACTGAGAAGCTCCACATCCAGTTGCCTTATTGTTAGAGAAAGCTCTGTGTCTCCTGGAATGAGAGAGGGATTAAGGAGAAGAGTATCCAATTTGGGAGGCCGAGGCGGGCGGATCCTGAGGTCAGGAGACCAAGACCATCCTGGCTCACATGGTGAAACCCCGTCTGTACTAAAAATTACAAAAAATTAGCTGGGCGTGGTGGTGGG
>NW_012101110.1:447626-449473 GCF_000951045.1 Mandrillus leucophaeus | reverse complement strand
ATATGTATATATACTACATATATGATATATACATTTATTATGTTATACATAAATATATATAATAACATATAATAACGTACAATATATACATATGTAATCTATTACATATATATATAAAATACAGTCAGAGACAGCAAGTGAAATTTTCTTGCAACTGGGTCAGAGATTGAGTAACTATTATTTACCTGGAGTGTTCCAAACAATAAACTCTAATTTTCATTTCCCAAAGGTCAAAAACAAATTTCCTTCTTCTTGCTTCTTGATCAACCCCTACACACAGTGGTAAACATTTGTTTCAAATTCTTCCATCCCGGTCCTTGGAAGGCCGCTTCAGCCTTTGGCATTTGTTTCTGGATAGCCACGACTGCTTTGTACTCCTCCTGTGCCCTCCTGGTTTTCTGCACATCATGCTCTCTGACTTTCAGCTTTGAGGAAGTAGAATGCTCCTTTCCTTTGGAGAGTCACTGCTCTCCTTACACACCCACGCACTCAGAGGGCAAACCTGCTAAGCCATGGGAATACTCTCACTCTCTGCAGTCCTAGAGAACAATAAAGGGGGATGAACAATGGGCATGGGCAACAGCATAGATAAATCTGAAAATCACCAGGCTGAGTGAAAGAAGCAGATAACAAAAGAGCACATACTGTTTAATTCCCTTTCAACAAAGTTCTGAAAAATGCAAACTATTTTATATAGTGAGGATAAACCAGATCATTGTTTTCCTGGGGAAAGGGGAAGGGCAGGAGGAGAGTCCAAAAATGGGAAGGAGGGGAGGAAGGTGGGAGGAACCTTTTGGGTTGATGGTTTTGCCCGTTATCTTGATTGTGGTGATGGTTTCACAGTGGTATACAATTGTCAATAAATTGTCTGATACTTTTGAGTTTTGCTTTTAAGCTTTTTAAAGGCAAGATAGAATGTCATTTTATCTATTTTTCATTACTTAGCAAAACTATTCTGAACATTTTACCGAATACTCCATGAAGTATGAGTTTTCCACTTAGGTTACTGGAAAAAAGAATTATTCCTGGTGCCAATGTCGTGGCAGGGGATGTTTTCTCTAATCCTTGTTGGTGCTTCCCCCACCCTCGTCTCATAAAGTCTCTCTGCACCGTGTGCTGATCAGTGCTCAGCTGAAGACTCAAGGAGGGCTCTGTAGAATCTCTGGTGTTCTCTGTTAGGTGGCTGTCTCTGCGGTACTGTTCTGGTCTTCAAACTTCAGCCATTGTGGTTTCCTGCATTCTCAGATCCATCACCTCAACTCAGTGGGACCACCCAGCTCCATGGGGGTTCCTCTCCCTGTGCTGTGGCCTGGAAACTCTCTGTGCTGTCAGCTGGGGCAGTCAGAGGGCTCACCTCATTCATTTACCTTCTCTTAACGATCACTTTTCTGCATCGGACAGTGATCTGTAAGAGAAAGTAAATGAATGAGGTGAGACTTAGGTTAAATGTCTCAAAAAATGTTTCATGTGTTTTAAATGCTGGCTTTTTAGTTGTTTCAAGGGGAAGGTAAATCTAGTCTCTATTTCTGTATCTTGACCAGAAACACACATCTGCTCTCCTTTTGGATTTATGAAATGGCTCGGGCTATTTGCTGAAACATCTCCTTTGGATTCTTCTCTCAGAAATTGCCTTCAACTGGAACTCTGAGACATTTTCTCATTGGGCTGATAGCACATCTTATCCTTTCTTGTTTCCATGTTAGAGAAGGGGGTTTGGACATTACACCAAACATCTCCCTTGTCTTACAGCTGATAGTATAAGGCAGTATTCTCAAACTGAAGGTCTGTAGACTAAATCTAACCCAAAAATGATGTATGTGTGTGTGTGTGTGTGTGTGTGTGTGTGT
>NW_012101110.1:443574-447021 GCF_000951045.1 Mandrillus leucophaeus | reverse complement strand
CTCCTCCTCCCCTTATGTCTATTCTCTACCCTCTTGTGGCCAACTGATCTTTCTGGTCCTTTATGTATTTCACATCCAATCCCCCTTTAAAAAGAGTTTCTTGAAAATGTGGTACATATTTCATGGTACATAGTATACCATGAAATACTATGCAGCCATAAAAAAGAACAAAATCATGTCCTTTACAGTCACATGGGTGCAACTGGAAGCCATTCTCCTAAGCGAGTTAATGGAGAAACAGAAAACAAAATACCGTATGTCCTTACTTATAAGTGGGAGTAAAACATTGCATGCTCATGGACATAGAGATGGCAACAGTAGACAGTGGGGACTACTAGAGGCAAGAGGGTGGGGGACAAGGATTGAAAAACTAACCATTGGGTACAATGCCCAGTACCTGGGTAATGGGATTATTCATACCCCAAACCTCAGCATGCAATATACTCAGATGGCAAAACTGTAAACATGTCCCCTGAGTCTAAAATAAAAGTTGAAAAAAGAAAAGAAACAAATAAGAAGACTTTTATATAGACTCAGTAAACAACTATTATTTTTTGTGGGCAAGCACTTTGTGCCAAGAGAACTCAGAAGCCAGAAGCCACCTTAGGTGACAGTTTATGGGTCAAGTTCCTATTCTTGGGGCACTGGGTTTTGTTCGGTGTTGTGGATCATATGATCAGCTTTCTTCAGAAAAGACTGGGCTTGCCAGGTAGTGACAACGTAATAGGCTACTGCCTCACATTCACTTAGTTTCCTACTTAGGCCAGATTGTGCTTAAGCAATAAGTTTTCAATAACAATGATAACAAGTCATAACAATTGCCCCAGTAATAGCTACTCTTTATCAAGCACGTATGCTTTTCCAGGCATCACATTAAACATTTTACACAAATTAGCTTATTTTATCCCCGTAATAATGCCAGTGATTATGGACTTTATCTTTCCCCCCAATTTCAAGTATGGGAAAACACTCTCAGAAAGGTAAAGTGACTTTTCCAAGCTCATGTCAGGGTCAGGAATAAGATTCAACCCCAGAAAAGTCTGATTCTGAAATTATTTTGCAATTAAAGAGAGAACTCGATGACCATCAGTAGGGGTACGTTACGTGGAACAAATCTGTGAGGTGAGACTTATCTTCGTGTTGTAGAACCTCTCACGGAAACTAGGGAGGGCTTTGGAACCAAAAGCGGAAAGGGCAGGAAGGGCGTTCACTGGAATCAAAGTGGCTCCCAAGAAAGGCAGCTGTTTTACATCATGGAAACAGTAGAGCTTCCGGTAGCACCAGCAGACGCGGCTCCCAGCCTACCACTCACATTCTCCACAACCTTCTGAGAGTTCCTTAACCTCCATGAACCTCTGCTTCCTTTCCTTAAAATAGAGAGAACAATATCCTGCTGCAATGTTAGTGATGCTCATGAAAGGTAGTCTGTGTGATAAAAAGTTTAGCAGATAGGGTGTTTAGTAACAGTCAAAATAATAGTTTATTTTGAAGGGCTTTTTGGAGGATAAAAGGGGCTAAGACATGTCAATTGCCTGGAATATAGTAGACACTCAATAAATGAAAACCATGCAGGGTCCAAATCCCATCTCTGCAGTTTCAATCCAAAATCCAAAATAGAAAGTTGGATGTCAAAATGAATTTTGGGGGCAAAATCTGACCTGAGGTGACATGAGGCTACTTGTCTTATATAAGTTAAATTTGATAATGAGATTCTGTGAAACATACAATGTATATATATCATGTCATGTCTCCAAGGTCTGAGAATGTCTGAACTCTAAAACTTCTCTGGCCTCAAAGATTTTGCATAAGGGACTGTGGACTGGTATTATCATCATCATCATCATCATCATCATCCCATTTCTGGTTCCCTGTTGTTTTATGAGTCCTCATAGAAATAGCACCTGCCTTGTTTAAGCTTATTTTCCCCAACCCCTAACATAAGTGCCAAGGACAAGGTTGGTAATTTATAAATGTGTATTGATGAAATAAATCAAAGATTGATGAGAATATTGGTGATGAAGAAAATAAAAATGGAGTCCCAGGGAGTGAGAGAGAAAGAGTCTGCATTATTTTTCCCTTTCTTTTCCTACGCCTTTTAAAGGACCATGGGCTGTTTGAGGAGTCCACATCATTAACGGGTGAGTGGGGAGGAGGGGCTGGAAGCAGCCCCAGAATCCTGAAAAGGCCGCTCAAGGAGCAGAGCTGGCAGCAGCTCTCATGTGCAGCGATTCCATCAGGGAACACAATTGCCTTTTTTGGAGGGCTGGCTCAGACACAGCTGGTGTTACAAGCTTTGCAATCCTAATGCAAGGAAAAGCTGGGAAAATCCCACAAAGTGAAATTGTATCTGCTTGTGGTCAAGTTGGGACTCCAAATTTGGACAGTGGAATTTGGTGGGAAAATGTGAAATGCATCAGGGGTTATATAGTGAACCTAAGATTTATCGCTATGGCAAGTGGCTATTTCCAGAAGAACTAGCAAGTCGTGGTAATATTTCTGTGAAGGAGGAGAAGGGGGAGGGACCCACAGCTTACTGCTGATGTGATCAACCTGTTAAAATCCTGGAGCAAATGGAAAAATCAAAGTTGTTCCATGATGCCCGTCAGATCACTGCACGCCAGTATGTATATGAGGATTTAAAAAACATGAAGTCAGTTGATTAGAACATAAAATACTAGAGGTAGTCAGAGAAGTTGGACCAGATACCAAAATGATATGTTTCCAAGCTTCTGTTTTAAAGCTATTTAAATGTATCCCAGAGAGAGAGTTGGAGGCCAGGGGTAGCCAGCTTAAACCAGGGCTGGCTCTTAACTGACTGCCCAGGAGTGTTTAAGGCAAAGCACTGCAGTGTGAGGCCATCTGTGAATGAAATATAGCACAGCTCAGTTCCAGTCTAGCTGTGTGATGTTGGGCTTGTCAGGCAACCTCTCTGAGTCTCAGTTTCTAACGTGTAGAATGGTGTCCCTAATGCCTGCCCCAGCTCTTTAGGGGCAAACATAATCATGTATGTGAAAAACCTTGTCAAATGCTGTTCTGAGGTACCCAAGAAGGTCCTGGGGAGGCCACCATCAAAACAATCCTCCCTTGGTGTTAGAAATTTCCTTATTATATTAGAATTATTAAGCCAGAGGTTATTAGCTGAGCTACTGGCTAAATTTGACTCATAGCATTTAAAAATTGGAATATATCGGCTGGGCACGGTGGCTCATGCAGGTAATCCCAGCACTTTGGGAGGCTGAGGCGGGTGGATCACAAGGTCAGGAGATTAAGACCATCCTGGCTAACACAGTGAAACCCTGTCTCTACTAAAAATACAAAAAAAAAAAAATATCCAGTTGTGGTGGCGGGCGCCTTGAGTCCCAGCTACTGGGGAGGCTGAGGCAGGAGAATGGCGTGAACCCAGAGGCAGAGCTTGCAGTGAGCAGAGATGGTGCCGCTGCACTCCAG
>NW_012101110.1:415073-443524 GCF_000951045.1 Mandrillus leucophaeus | reverse complement strand
TCCAAGGTCTGAGAATGTCTGAACTCTAAAACTTCTCTGGCCTCAAAGATTTTGCATAAGGGACTGTGGACTGGTATTATCATCATCATCATCATCATCATCATCCCATTTCTGGTTCCCTGTTGTTTTATGAGTCCTCATAGAAATAGCACCTGCCTTGTTTAAGCTTATTTTCCCCAACCCCTAACATAAGTGCCAAGGACAAGGTTGGTAATTTATAAATGTGTATTGATGAAATAAATCAAAGATTGATGAGAATATTGGTGATGAAGAAAATAAAAATGGAGTCCCAGGGAGTGAGAGAGAAAGAGTCTGCATTATTTTTCCCTTTCTTTTCCTACGCCTTTTAAAGGACCATGGGCTGTTTGAGGAGTCCACATCATTAACGGGTGAGTGGGGAGGAGGGGCTGGAAGCAGCCCCAGAATCCTGAAAAGGCCGCTCAAGGAGCAGAGCTGGCAGCAGCTCTCATGTGCAGCGATTCCATCAGGGAACACAATTGCCTTTTTTGGAGGGCTGGCTCAGACACAGCTGGTGTTACAAGCTTTGCAATCCTAATGCAAGGAAAAGCTGGGAAAATCCCACAAAGTGAAATTGTATCTGCTTGTGGTCAAGTTGGGACTCCAAATTTGGACAGTGGAATTTGGTGGGAAAATGTGAAATGCATCAGGGGTTATATAGTGAACCTAAGATTTATCGCTATGGCAAGTGGCTATTTCCAGAAGAACTAGCAAGTCGTGGTAATATTTCTGTGAAGGAGGAGAAGGGGGAGGGACCCACAGCTTACTGCTGATGTGATCAACCTGTTAAAATCCTGGAGCAAATGGAAAAATCAAAGTTGTTCCATGATGCCCGTCAGATCACTGCACGCCAGTATGTATATGAGGATTTAAAAAACATGAAGTCAGTTGATTAGAACATAAAATACTAGAGGTAGTCAGAGAAGTTGGACCAGATACCAAAATGATATGTTTCCAAGCTTCTGTTTTAAAGCTATTTAAATGTATCCCAGAGAGAGAGTTGGAGGCCAGGGGTAGCCAGCTTAAACCAGGGCTGGCTCTTAACTGACTGCCCAGGAGTGTTTAAGGCAAAGCACTGCAGTGTGAGGCCATCTGTGAATGAAATATAGCACAGCTCAGTTCCAGTCTAGCTGTGTGATGTTGGGCTTGTCAGGCAACCTCTCTGAGTCTCAGTTTCTAACGTGTAGAATGGTGTCCCTAATGCCTGCCCCAGCTCTTTAGGGGCAAACATAATCATGTATGTGAAAAACCTTGTCAAATGCTGTTCTGAGGTACCCAAGAAGGTCCTGGGGAGGCCACCATCAAAACAATCCTCCCTTGGTGTTAGAAATTTCCTTATTATATTAGAATTATTAAGCCAGAGGTTATTAGCTGAGCTACTGGCTAAATTTGACTCATAGCATTTAAAAATTGGAATATATCGGCTGGGCACGGTGGCTCATGCAGGTAATCCCAGCACTTTGGGAGGCTGAGGCGGGTGGATCACAAGGTCAGGAGATTAAGACCATCCTGGCTAACACAGTGAAACCCTGTCTCTACTAAAAATACAAAAAAAAAAAAATATCCAGTTGTGGTGGCGGGCGCCTTGAGTCCCAGCTACTGGGGAGGCTGAGGCAGGAGAATGGCGTGAACCCAGAGGCAGAGCTTGCAGTGAGCAGAGATGGTGCCGCTGCACTCCAGCCTGGGCGACAGAGCGAGACTCCGTCTCAAAAAAAAAAAAATTGGAATATATCACATAATATTTTGGAATTCTGTTTTTTATTGGAAGATTGTAAGCTCTGGAAACACTGGTCATTATTGCAGTATAGCAATACACAGACTCAGTGTCTGGAAAAAATGGGAGAATGTAGCAAGGATTGGGTGACCCCAGAAGGTATTGCAGTACACCAGAAGGATCCCAAGTCAACTGGTTTAATGTTCACTCATTAACATAATCTGCTTAGTCCATGAGGAAGTTTGAGTTTTTGACCCCTACTTTAAGGTACTTGAAGACCTCAGTTAAGATACCAATGATTTTGGAGGACTAGACAATTATAAAGCATGGGGGTGGGGTCACAGATACAGGAGGGAACAGTAGGAGGGAAGCCTACTTTTCACCTGGAGGCTAAAATGGGCTAAGCTGAAGGATGAGTTTTGTAAATGTTTTATTTAGAATTCTAAATAGCAGCTGCAGATTGCTGACTAGGTGCTGGGTAGCCCACTCCATCTAAGCTTGGACCCAAGGGAAGGGAAGGGAAGAGAAGAGAAAGGGAGGTGAAGGGAGGTGAGGGCAGGGGAGCATAGGGAAGGGATATATTTTGTATTATCTTAATATCAGGATCTATCCAAGAATTTGAAGACCGTTAATACTAACCCATAGAAACCTGCCATTCGTTGCTGCTACCTACATACAAACAAACACCTCACCCAACTTCATCCAACTCTTCTGTGCTTTTCTCCAATGTCTTTCTTGCATTCTGACCCACTTGTGTTCTCTGGACCTTTTTGGTAGTCAAATGAAGCCCATGGGTCCTTTTTTAAGAATAATATTCTTATCCAATAATATATATTATCTAAAAATCAAATCATATCTAATATCAAATAATACCTATTATAATAAATGTGAAATGATATTTAATATAATATGTATCATAACACATATACATTATGAAATTCAACATAAACCAATTATATTTTAGCATAGGTATCTATCTATCTATCTATCTATCTGTTTTTTTTGAGGTACAGGAGGGAAGTCTCACTTTGTCACCGAGGCTGAAGTGCAGTGGGGTCGTCTTGGCTCACTGAAACCTCTGATTCCCAGGTTCAAGTGATTTTTCTGCCTCAACCTTCCAAGTAGCTGGGATTACAGGCCCCTGCCACCACGCCCAGCAAATTTTTGTATTTTTTGTAGAGACGAGGTTTTGCCATGTTGTCCAGGCTGGTCTCAAAATCCTGGCCTCAAGTGATCCACCCACCTTGGCCTCCCAAAGTGCTGGGATTACAGACCACTGTGCCTGGTCCAAAATATTTTAAAAAGAATTCATGTTACAGTAATATGTGGACATCGTTATTAATGAATCAAACAAGACTAGCAACAAGTTTAGTAATTATTACAATTTTGAAGTGGCAATAAGTTTAAATGACATTATTTTGTGGTGTTTGTAATCATGGTCATGTGATATAAAAATACCTGTGATTTCCATCAATGATACAGTTACTGTTAATAGTACCTTGGTTTTTTGCTTACATTCAAACTTTGAAGAAATGCTAAATTTCAGTTAGAGGTGAATGAAATGAAGATGTAGTTATTTTCCCACCTAAGTATAAAAATTCTCTAAATTTTCTCCTTAGACTCCTCTCTTCTTTCTAAGAGTTAAGACCATGGGCTTTGGGGCCTGTGTTTGTAACTAGTGCTACTATTTCTAGTCATCAACATTTTCTCATCTTTAACAAGTAACAGCAACCCATGTACTAGGTTTACAAGAATCCAATGTGAAGGATGGGTGTTAACAGTCTGCAGAATTCCCAGTTGAACGAAGGTCTGATTATGTGAGTCATCTGGCCTGGTATATAGTGGGATCGAGCTTTACTTTAATGTATAATGACCTCAGAGAACCACAGATAAACAGCCTGGATCTGGCTTGATGGTTTTAGTCATAGGGAGTGGGAAGAAGGCTCATTTTGCAACAGGCATTCTTGAGCCGGACTGAGAATCAGAAACTCTGGGCATGCCTAATGTGCAGACAGAAAAGAAACAGCACAATGTTTACTTTGTTTTGTTTATTTTAGACTCTTGTTTTTCTTTGTTCTTTTTGTAGACTAGAAAGAGGAAGATAGTGTGTGTACGTGTGTATGTGTCACACATACCCTAGATAATTATGGGAGGCCTGGTGTGAGAAGATGGCTTGGTGTCCACTGCAGGAATCAGTCCCTGCCCCAATATTGAGTCTCATGAAAAAGCACTGTGTTAAGTCTGCCTGGGCTGCTGTAACAGAATACCACAGGCTGATGGCTTTCTCACAGAAACCCATTTATTTCTCACAGTTCTGGAGGCTGGGAAGTCCAAGATTAGCATGCCAGCATAGTCAGAGTCCTCTTCTTGGTCTATACTTGGCCACATTCTTGCCATAGCCTCAGATGGTTGAGAAACAGATCATCTTTCATATGTATCATCTTACTAGTGTACTAATCCCATTCTTGAGGGTTCCAACCCCATGACCTAATCACCTCATAAAGGTCCCGCCTCCAAATACCATCACATGGAGGGTTAGAGCTTCAACATATGAATCTGGGGGAGGGAGACATTATTCGTTTCATAGCAAGCAACCAGGAAGAAGCTGAAGGGATTGCTCTGAGACGAAGGTACACAAATATCTTTGCTTTATGTCCTGCGTGTTCATTCTTGGAAAAGAAGGTAATGGTGGCAAGGAGTGTTGATAGAGATTGAGCACCATGTATGTTCCAGATGGGTACCATCTATGTGCATTTGTACACATTTTCCCATTTTATTCCTCATTGCAGCTTAGTGAAGTGGATTTTTTTCTCACCCCTATTTTAATTAGGAAAAGTAGGAGACATGAAGTAACCTGCCTGAAGCTTTCACCTGATAAATAGTAGGAAATGTGAGCAGAGCAGGGTAAAGGCATTTTTTGGCCTGGCGATCCACTAGTGCATGCAATGCAACTTTTCTCTGGTGCCTTGAATGCCGACAGCTTCAGGAGCATTCAGAAGCAGCCCCCTCCCTGAGGACACCACCACTCTCGCCTGGGGTGCAGACAGCATGTGCAGTGGTGAGCTGTCCCTGGTGATTCCACATCCAGCAGACTGGGTGAGGGCACCTGCAAGGGGTAGAAGGAAGCAGAGATTCCGTGCACAGTGGAGACAGAGACATTCAAGAGCAGTCTCTCTGCCATAATTAGTAAGCTTCTGAATGGAGCTGAAATGTGGTGTGAGCAAGGAAGGAGGTTGAATGAGGTATGAGTTATTAGTGCTCCTGCCGTGCCATCTGTACCTGAGGAAAGGAGAGATTAAGGCTGCATACATTTAGAGCCCATGCTATGTGCCATACCTAGGTTGAGCACTGCTTCAGACACATTTGATTTCATCTTTAGAACAACATTACACAGTAGATATCATAGCCCCCAATTCACAGACAAGGAAACAGGCTCAGAGAAATAAAGTACATAGTCCACGGTCCAGTGTGTTACAGGCAGAGAGAGGACAAGATGTTTACAGTGATAGGAACAGAGCGTGCAGGTCGTTTTCTGCTCAGCAGCACCTACTCAAAGCTCTGGTTTAATGATGGTTTCCCAGAGTAGTTATGCAGTAGAAATTCAGACATGTGAGTGGCTGGCTGGTTGTGTGTGCAAGTAAGTGTGCGTCTGTGTTTGTGGGGTGAGTAGGGACAGCTTTTTAAATTCTGCTTTATGTTTGCTATTGGTTGTATTTGTCAAGATATGTGGCTCCCTCAGCACATGACTGCCCTCCCCCCCCCCCCCCCCCCAATGGAGCTAGCATCCTCCTGCTGCCAGGGAATCTGCTCAGGGTCACCCCTGGTGAGTGGCAGGATTTTAAACAGAGTACATTTGGGCTTTGCCCTGCATTCTCCATCCTCAGTGCTTCCTTCTTCAGAAATAGCCGACTCGTCTTCCCCTTCATCCATTTGCATTTTTATCTCCTTGGTGTTGCAGCCACACCTTCAGTGCTTCTCTGTATTACTTTAAGCATTAGAGGATTCATTTTTGCCCACTGGCCTCCTCCCTAATGCCTGAGTCTGTGTGGCCATCCCCACGGCTTTAGGGAGCACTGGAGTGGAGATGGTAGGATTTAAATTTATGCCTCACAAGCTGTGAAGTCTGAGTTGGCTCCATTGTAACAGTGTAGTTTAAGTACTGACTTACTTGATTTAGTCAAGCGACCAGTTGACTTTCTGGGGCTAAACAATTTACCACTATGTAGTCAGCACATTTATTGAGTGCTGGTTTTATGCAGGTGCTGTTTTAGGCAATGGGAAAGTAATAGCAAATAAAACAGATAAACTCCTGTTCTTCTGGCACGTACTTTGTGAGAGGCTGGAAAATAAATACGTAAAATGCCCTGTGATAATTAAACTTGGCTAAGCCATGTTATTCAGTTTTTGGTCAAATACCAGTCTAGATGTTGTTGTGAAGGGATTTCTTTTAGATGTGAGTACTTTTTATATCAGTAGACTTTCAGTAAAGCAGGTTACCCTTCATGATATGGGCAGGCCTCATCCAATCAGTTGAAGGTCTAAGAGAAAAGACTTGGGTCACCAAAAGGAGAAGCAATTCTGTCAGCAGGTTGCCTTCAGATTTATGCTGCAATATCAGTGCTTTGCTGGGTCTCTAACCTGCCAGCCTGCCCTGAGATTTTTGGACTTGCTAACTCCCACAATCACGCAAGCCAATTCCTTAAAATGAATCAATTATCTGCCTCTCTCTTTCTTTCTGTCTGTATATGTATAAATACACATATGTATATGCTGTATGTGTTTGTTTTTCTGGAGAATCTTGATTGATACATGTGCGTGTATGTGTATGTGGTACCAAAATGATATGAAGATCAATAAGGCAGAACAATACGATTGGGGGAGGAGTGATACTTTAGACAGGGTGATCATGAAAGTCTTTTAGATGGAGTAGCCTTTGAGCGGAGATCCAGGAGAAATAAGAATGAGTCTTGTGAAGCTCTAGGAGAAAACTGTTCTTGCTAGTCAGAACAGCAAGCATCAACATCTGAGTGGGTGCATGCTTAACACGTTCAGGGAGCAGCAAGGAGGCAGCCAGCGTGGATGGGATAGCTTGAACAAGGGGATCAGTGATCACTGATGGACACTCTGCTCACAGAACCTGCCATGTTAAAGGGCTTAGCAATTTATTCTAAGTGTGATGGTATCAGATCCCGGGGTCCAGATCCAGCCCATGCTAAAGCCCGGAGGGGAGTGGGTGGATGAGCAGAAAGAACACTAGGGGGGCCGTAGGCAGGTGAAAGATGATTTTATTCAGCAGCAGCTCTCATCAACAGCTTTCTCACACTGTCCACCTTTATCTCGGCTGTCTGCTCTGGCTCTGTGGCTCCTGCCGACCCCCACTCCTGCATGGCCGGCTCTCCCCTGCCTTCAGGGTCAGCATCTTAACTGTTTCTCTGAGCATGAGCAAGCAGAGCTGTGCCCTGGCTCCCTCCTGTCTGTCTGCAAGATGGACAGCTTTGACTCTCTCTCTCTTTCCCTGGACGCCAGTGTGCCTACCATGTTAAGCCATGTTAAGCTGAGCCGAGCCCTGAGATTCCCTGTATGGTGTTAGCGGGATGGTTACACCTTTTATGGACAACAGGCCTGGATGTCTGCCTCGGCCTATTCCTTGACCAAAGCACATCTATGTACCTTAAAATGATCAAATGTCACCTGGGTGCAAAGTCACCCCCAGCTGAGAACCACTGAACTAGGGTACTGGTTTTGGAGCGGTCAGAGGAGTTGGATCTGAGTAAGATTTTCCCCAAACTAAACAACTGTTGAATGGTACTTATCGCTGTTTTTACACTGAATCAAAAAAAGTTTCATCCTCGGTTTAGAAAATCTTGAAATTAAAAAGAAACAAGAAAATCACTTATAAACCATTTCCTTGAGGAAACATTGATAAAATACTGATATTCAGTATTTTCTATACATATGATAATTATAATATTATCAGTATTGGTTGAGCGTGTAGGTCTTTGGCTGGGGTTAATTTATTTCCCTGACTAGTAAAACATTATTCTATATTAGTTTCCTATGGCTGCTGTAACACATCACCACAAACTTGGTGGCTCAAAACAACACAAATGGATTCTCTTACAGTTCTGGAGGTTACACATCCAGTCTTGGTCTCACTGGGTTGAAGCCATGCTGTTAGCAGGATTAGCATTCTTTCTGGAGGCTTTAGGGGAGACTGTTTTTTGACTTTTCCACCTTCTGGAAGTCTCTACTTTCTTTGCCTTATGTTCATCTTCAAAGCCATTAACAGTGGGCCTTTCTTGTATTGAACCACTCTGCCTCCCTCTTCTGCACCTTCTTCCATGTTTAAGGACCTTTGAGATAACTTTGGGTCCACCTGGATAATCCAGTTTAATCCTCTAGTTTAAGGTCGCCTTGTTAGCATATTTAATTCCACCTGCAACCTTAATTCCCCTCTTGCCATTTAACTTAACATATCCACAGGTCATGGGGCTGTTTTTGGGAGGGCATTATTCTGTCTGCTTCAATGACTGTCACCATTTATGTATGAGAAAACTGAGACTCAGTTAAGTAACTTTCTGAGGACACAAACTTCAGCAATCTGTCCAGTAACCTTAACCACTGCACCATGTTATACACACAGTTTTCCCTTATAATACTATGTTGCAAGCATTTTCTCAAGTTGATGACTTCACTGCATATGTAAGTCACAAAATCTTTAATCCTTTTTCTATTTTAAAGTATTTAGATTATCCTACCTGCAAATAATGATGAAATATACATCTTCATACTTATTTTTCCTCTGAAGTTTGAATCTTTTTCTCACCAGTCAAATTATTGGGTTAAAAGTCATAAAAGCTTCGAGGGCTGTAGATACACATGGTCCAACTGTTTTCTAGAAGGACTGTTTCAGCACACAGTCCTAGCTGTGCCTGTTTTTGTTCTACCCGCAACAATTTTTAAATTAATTTTCTAGCAAAAAATGGTCCAGTTCTTTATCCTGATATATTTGTTTTTGAAATAAAAATATTCCTATCACTGTGCATCAACATTTTTTTTAAAAAAACAAACTTTGTATTTGGTTACAAAACAGTGTGTCATGGGAAAACTAGGCCCCAATTCAGCATCTAGTCACTATTAATATAGGTGCACAAAATCTGCTATGTTGTATTTCAATCTTAAAAATACCTCTGAAAACAAAGAGGTTATTTTTTTTTCAATGTGGCGGTAAAACTCACCCAATTCATTGGCAGCAAAATCTGAGCTGAACTGACATGAGGATAATTGTGGTTTGAATATTTCTGTTACATTAATTATTCATGTTTCACTATGAAAATATTGATGCAGTTTCCCAGAGAACTGCCCACTAGGGATTTGAGGTAATATATGGCATTTGTATCATTTTACCTTTCTAACATCTGAAAAAATCCCGAGTCCTGAAACACACCTGGCCCTGAGACTAAGACCTGTAGGGTTGTGTGGCCTGAGCCTGGCATGTGCTTGGCTGGGGTGTTGAGCATGGGGATAAAGGATTTCCATGGTGTGATAGTTAATTTCATGTGTCAGCTTGACTGGGCCCCAAATGCCCAGACATTTGGCCAAATATTATTCTGGCATGCCTGTGAGGGTATTTCGGGATAATTAACTTTTGAATTTGTAGAATTTGTAGACTGAGTAAAGCAGATTTCCCTTCTTTTTTTTTTTTTTGGAGACAGAGTCTCACTCTGTTGCCCAGGCTGGAGTGCAGTGGCACCATTCTGGCTCACTGCAAGCTCCGCCTCCCGGGTTTACGCCATTCTCCTGCCTCAGCCTCCCGAGTAGCTGGGACTACAGGCGCCCACCACCTCGCCCGGCTAGTTTTTTGTATTTTTTTTTTAGTAGAGACGGGGTTTCACCGGGTTAGCCAGGATGGTCTTGATCTCCTGACCTTGTGATCCGCCCGTCTCGGCCTCCCAAAGTGCTGGGATTACAGGCTTGAGCCACCGCGCCCGGCCCCTTCTTTTTTTTTTTTTGGAGACAGAGTCTCACTCTGTTGCCCAGGCTGGAGTGCAGTGGCACCATTCTGGCTTACTGCAACCTCTGCCTCCTGGGTTAAAGTGATTCTCCTGCCTCAGCCTCCTGAGTAGCTAGGATTACAGGTGTACACCACCATGTCCAGCTAATTTTTTAAATTTTTAGTAGAAGACAGGGTTTCACCATGTTGACCAAGTTGGTCTCAAAATCCTGACCTCAGGTGATCCACCTGCCTTGGCCTCCCAAAGCGCTGGGATTACAGGCATGAGACACTGTGTCCCGCCCTGAGATTGTCCTTCTTAATGTAGGTGTTCTTAATCTAATCCATTGAAGACCTGACTAGAACAGAAAGATTGAGTAAGAGGAAACCCCTCCTGCCTGATTGTTGAGCTGGGACACTTGTCTTTTCCATCCTTTGGACTTCGACTCAAACATTGAGTCTGCCTGGGTCTGGAACCTGATGGCTTTTGGAATGGAACTACACAATTAACTCTCCTGGTTCCCAGACCTTCAGACTTGGACTTGAACTACACATCTCTCATGGTTCTCTAGCTTGTCAACTGCAGATCATGGGACTTCTCAGTCTCCGTGATCTCATGAGCTGATGCATTAAAATTAATCAATCAATCTCTCTCTCTCTCTCTCTCTCTCTGCTCAATTGCAGCAGGGCTGTGAAGGCCAGGAAAATGGTCACCAGATCATCTCTCCCCTGATCATGTCTGCTACTGACTAGAGAGAGAGCTGAGAGTCAAAAGTGAACAACCACACTTGTGAGAGCCTAGTGACACATACATACTCCTGGCCCACAGTTGGCAGGAGAAGCATCTCTGCCCTCCTGGTGACCCACTCCTCATGACCCATAGGAGCAAAGGAGCCTTTGCACTTGAAGCCATGGTGTTTAAGGACTTGGTTCCACAGCCAGAGCACCTGATTTGAAGTTGAACTCTGCCTTTTACTAGTCATGTGATTTTGGGCTAGTTAATTAACCTTAAGTGCCTCAGTTTTTTCATCTATGAGATAGGGACCATGATATGACTTGCCAGGCAGAGTATCTGCAATGTTTCAATCACACATGTAAAGCACTTAGAACAGTACCTGAAACATATTAGGCATTCAGAAAATTGTAAAGATTATTATTGTATATCATCAATTCTAAGATACATTTTTTTCCTCATTTCATCATTTCTATAATGGTTTGTCTTTGCCCATTTTTTCATATTAACATTTCTGAAATTGGAAAGTACTTAAAAATTGATAGAATCTCAGGCATAATGAGATATAGATTTATTATTTGGGTTGTTTCAGGATAAATCATATAGGGAGGTGGTGGTTAGGTACTGTATTTAAGCTCTTATGAACTACAGAAAAGGATTCTCTCTCTCTGAAATTCCATGTTTAATCCTCAACTTCTATTGTTATGTATAATTATGTCCATATGTCTGTATGTATAGATACATAGATATAAAAGAAATAGATATTCCTGACTATATAGCCATGTCTATATTTGGAGAAACTAGACAAACTTTTTAAAAGTAGTGTTTTTTTTTTGTACTATGGGTTTCTGGGTAAAATTTAGTTTCTAATTTATACTATGAACTTAGTGCCTGGTACATAGCAGGCATTCTATAAAAGTTTACTTAGTAAATTAGATGAATTATTTTTTAAAATAATTTTTCCCAATGAATTTGTAATAATTTTTACTTGAAACTGTCATTTAAATAAGTCTATTTTTCAGACTTTAATGACAGCCTTATTTAAAATATTCAACCTCTCTTTTCCAGTTATCTTGCCCATTCCTTTCTTTCTTTCTTTTTTTTTATGAGACAGAGTCTCACTCTGTCCCCTGGGCTGGACTGCGGTGGCACACTCTCAGCTCACTGCAATCTCTGCCTCCCTGGTTCAAGCGATTCTTCTGCTTCAGCCTCCCGAGTAGCTGGGACTACTACAGGGGCATGCCACCATGCCCAGCTAATTTTTGTGTTTTTAGTAGAGATGCGGTTTCACCATATTGGTCAGGCTGGTGTTAAACTCCTGATCTTGTGATCTGCCTGCCTTGACCTCCCAAAGTGCTGGGATTACAGGTGTGTGCCACCGCGCCCTGCCTATCTTGCCCATTTCTTATTCATTTTCTTCCTCTGGCCTTTCCTTTTCCTTGTCCGTTTCCCTTTAGCTTCTCAAATTCCTCTTTCCATTGTTTGTCCTCAGAAACTTCCATCTGAGGCCTTCAACAATCTCATACAACTTCAGTTTAGTTTTGAGTCAGGGCAATGAAGATAAAATATGAATGGGCTTAGGAAGTGGTCTTCCACATTCATAAAAGAAAATAATGTAACATTGCTGCCAGGTCACCCAGAACAAGTTCCAATTCCCAATCATCAGGGAAGAATTTTTAAAGTAAAAAATCAATGGCTATGAAATTACACATTAGTCCAGGGCAGAGTGCTCTGTCTGTTTTCCCAGTGAACATTCATCTTACTATAGTAATAGTGGCACAGACAATTTGCTGGAGTGAAGTTGATCTATAAGTGTTTTAATTAAAGTTCTGACAGCCAATTGAAGCCTTTTTTATTTTTTGGATGTATCTTATCAATCTTTCTCTGTCAGTGAATAGCTGTGCCTAGGGAGTTTAATGAATGAGGGAGGTGTAAGTTAACGTGGATGTAGTAACTGATCAGGAGGAAAGGGATATTATGGGTTTCTTTTCTTATAAGCTCCCCAAGCTCAAAATTCTATAAGGCATATCTTGATAAATGTTTGTTGAACACAAGAATTGATGAAGATTGCTCTAGGACTGTGATTTACCATAGGATGGGAATTTGGCCATCCTAGGTCTATTTGTGGGCTTTCTGTCTTAGAAGCTGTGTATTCTTGAACAAGATACTAAAACCTTCAAGTTTCACTTTTCTCACTTTTAAATAGGGACAATTAACACTTACCTTATCACAGCAGGCAGAGTTGCAATCAGAAAAATAAAGAAGACAGTTAAGGCAATGACTGAGTGCTTATTACATGATAGATTTTATGTTAGGCATAGATGACATGGAGAAAACTAGTCTTGCTAATTGTCCCTGAGGAGCTCCAAGTTTAGAAGGGAAGATGGACATGGCACACCTAGTGAAAATACAACGTGAAGCCGGTCGCGGTGGCTCATGCCTGTAATCCCAGCACTTTGGGAGGCCAAGGTGGGTGGATCATTTGAGGTCAGGAGTTTGAGGTTTATGCATTTAGCACCTCTCTGCCATTGTTTACTGATATTCCCAAGTTAGACAATCCATGGACCATTTCTTGGGAACAAAATACCTCTTCATCAGTCCTGCTAGAGTTATCTGAAATAGAGGATAAAATATATAGGTTAGTGATATGACCAGAAGTTTCTCGAGAAATTGACATAAGCCATAATATATTCAATATTATGAGAGCCAATTACATTTGGATGCTGACATTTCTTGGACAATGCTTGGTTTAAACTTAGTCTTCTCAGCCTCAATCATTGACATTTTTTTTTTTTCCAAGTGGAAATGTGAGAGTGAAATGAGTACTGCCTGTGGGCCTAGCCTCCCACCTTCCTCCTGTGCTAAGCTTTTGACATGATCAGTCATTGCCATTGTCTCCATCAATGGTCATTTTCATTCCCAACTGGCTTGTATGCCTAGTGGCCGTGGTAATGTCACGTCTCACCTTCTGAGAATACATAGACCCCATGGAGCTGTTTTCCTCTAAGCAAACAAGCTGCCATAAAAGTCAACTAGAGGGAGGGGAAGTGACTCTTAATGGTCTGTAATGATCCACTGTGTCTCTCTTCTTTTGATTAACTTTGGCCTTGGCCAAAAGGTAGCTTCTTGTTCCCACCAAGTCTTACATGTTTCCCTGTCCAATTGTCCTTTCTATGTTCCAAGAAGATGGCATGAAATAATAGATGTGAATTGGCTATAGAAACTGTGAGGCACTATATGCTTTGAAAATTATAAAATTATTACCTTGTTTCCTTCACAGGGATGTTCCTATAGGGACATAGTGATATGGGGTGACGGGAAGGAGTTAGGTCAGTCTAATCACAGCAGGTAGAGTTGAAATCAGATAAATAAAGCAGACAGTAAGGCAATGACTGAGTGCTTATTACATGATAGATTTTATGTTAGGCATAGATGATATGGCAAAAACTAATTTTGCTAATTGTCCTTGAGGAGCTCCAAGTTTAGAAGGGAAGATGGACATGGCACAACTAATGAAAATACAACATGAGGCTGGTTGCGGTGACTCATGCCTGTAATCCCAGCACTTTGAGAGGCCAAGGTGGGTGGATTATTTGAGGTCAGGGGTTCAAGACCAGCCTGGTCAACATGGTGAAATGCAGTCTCTACTAAAAATATAAAAATTAGCTGGGTGGTAGTGGTGTGCGCCTGTAATCCCAGTTACTCGGGAGGCTGAGGCAGGAGAATTGCTTGAGCCTGGGAGGCAGAGGTTGTGATGAACCAAGATTGTCCCACTGAACTCCAGTCTGGGCAACAGAGTGAGACCCTGTCTCAAAACAAACAAACAAACAAACAAACAAAAAACAAACAAAAAATATGAAAAGGGATGTCCAAAGTGAGTCACGTGGTGCCACAGGGTACCTTGGAAGGAGGCATGGACTTTCAATCGAGAGGCAGGGCATCCAAGGCTTCCCAGGGATGACAGGAGAACATGAGATCCATGGAGGTGGGAGTTGCTCTCTTCTGTTCACTGCAATGTTCCCAGCACCTGGAATAGTGCTTGACATATATTAGATCCCACCCCCAAAATTTGATGAAGAAATGAATGACTGATTTTGAACTGTGAATTGGAAAAAGATGACAGAGATAACTATGACTTGGAGTGAGGAGTATATGAAGACAAGGCATTCCTGCCTACTCTGTAGGGCCTCAGATTTTTCTAGCACTAGAAAATGGGATCTCAATTTTCTAGTGCTAAATGCGGGCTCCTCTTTCCCCCTGCAACTGCCCCATTAGGCAGCTCTATCTTCACTGCAATAAATGGGGTTTGATACAATGACCGAAACAATTCTGCTATTATTAATCAGTTCCAAATACTTTATATCTTTACTTAACCTGGACTTCCAGGGGATATTTGGAATTGAATTTTGACAAAAATTAAAGGAAGCTGGAAGAAATTATTCACCTTTCCAGTATCACCATTACTTTGGTGCCAGCAAAACTCCCACATTTCTTGTGCTTACATTCAAAATGTTGCGAACAAATAATTATATAACTTAGGAGAGCCAAGCAGATGGCCAGTGCCCCAAACACAGATTGACCACTGGCTCTATTTTTGACTGCCGACATTAAAAGCAAAATTCGAGTAGGCACTTAATAAAATATTTGTTAAATAAGTGAATATGGCTTATGTGTTGTCCCACATTTCCTGATTTGTTTTATAAGAAGGGATTGGTGAATGATGGTGCAGAGTCCAATTATTGGACTCTGATTGCGTGCCAGGAAGAGGTGGAGTGTGTTCTAAACAACACAGGATGTTAGTCTGGAGGGTTTACTTAAGTCTCAAATCTCCCATGGTATGACTTTTGCCTGAACACTTCTGCTTGAGAAACCTAGATTGTCTCTACAAATAAGAGTTCCTTTAGGCTTGGACAGTCCCAGTAGTGCATATCTACCCAAAGGAAAAGAAGTCATTTTATCAAAAGACAGATTGATGGCTCATGCCTGTAATCCCAGAGCTTTAGGAGATAGAAGTGGGGGAATTGCTTAAGATCAGGAGTTCGAGAGCAGCCTAGGGAACATAGAGACCCCATAAACTGGATGTGGTGGTGCACATCTCTAGTCCTAGCTACTCAGGAGGCTGAGAGGAAGGATTGCCTGAGCTCAGGAGTTTGAGGCTGGAGTGAGCAATGTTCACACTCCACCCTGGGTGAAGAGTGGGACTTTGTCTCGAAAATAACTAACTAAATAAAAATAAAAAGATACCTGCACCTGTGTGTTTATGGCAGCACTATTCATAATAGCAAAGATACAGAATCAACCTAAGTGTCCATCAATAGAGGACTGGTTAAGGAAAGTGGAATCTATATACACAATGGAATACTATTCAGCCATAAAAAGAATGAAATCATGTCATTTGCAGCAACATGGATGGAACTGGAGGTCATTATCTTAAGTGAAACTACTCAGAATCAGAGAGACAAATACCGCATGTTCTCACTTGTAAGTGGGAGCTAAATAACGTGTACATATGGATGTAGAGTGTAGAATAATAGACATTGGAGACTCAAGAGGGTGAGCTGGTGGGAGGATGAATGATGAGAAATTACTTAACATTTTTAAATACATGGTATGTTATATGGGTGATGGATACCCTAAAAGTCCTGACATCACCACTACACCGTCTATGCATATAACCAAATGTAAGCATGCTTTCTTAAAAAAACAAGGGGTGTCCTTTAGGCTCTGAGATTCTGTGATTTCATCTTCATCAGTTCCATGTACATAACTCTTGTCAAAGGCAGTGAGTTTTTTGTTCTTAAGGAACAGAGACATTCACATTTGCATTGCAACCCCACAATGAGGGAATCAAATAAACACAAACAATTAGAACTGGTCTAAGGACTTCATTTTTATGGGAAAATTCAGAGATGGGAAGTGGCTTGCTCAGAGTCATGGAGTAAGTTCGGATACAGGCCTCGAATCCAGGGTTTCTGAACTTCAGCCCAAGATTCTCTAGGTTTTCACCATAACAATAATCAATAATAGTGGCATGTTGTTGGACAGGGTCAGACTGAGGTGCACAAAGGCCAGATGGCTTGTCTCAATGATGTATTTGTCTTTGTGACCCTGCATAAATTGGTTGTGGGTTGTGGGGATCTATTGGCCTGGTTTCCTCCATCATTTTACTGCTCAGATCAGCTCACCTTGCATATTAGATATGTGCCTATGGCATCAGAAGATCAGGAATAACCAAGCCACGGGCTACTCAGGCTGCGCTGGGTCTCTCAGCATGTAGGTGTGTGTTGTAGGCAATACCCTCGCCACTGCCAGATCTGACCCTGGCCACTCCCACCCCCAAGTGCTGATCTTTGGGAAAGCTGCAATTGAGGACATGGAAAAGAAAGAAATAGCAGAGTCAATCACCCACTTTTTCCTCCTAGAGTTTTGGTAGAGTTGACCTAAGATCCTTTGCTTCTCATATGGTAGAGATTGCTGGGTGTACCACCCAGTCTTTCTGAGAACAACCCAGTTAGACATAATGATTTAGAAAAACCCAGGGTTTTTTGGTGTCTAATTGATTGATGATTGATGTCTAATGTGGGACATGAGTGGTTTTTAACATTTTCAAGCACAATTATGTATGTGCATTGACTGTAACCCATATAAAGTTCAGATCACCTGAATGGAAACGGAGACAAAGAAGAGAGTTTAATAAAATAAAGACTTCAAAAATATTACTCATAGAGTCTATGCATACACATATGTAGTCTCTCAATTAGGAGAGAACGAGAAAGAACTGGATTTTCAATCAAAGGCTGTGTATACTTTGTTTAACTGAATTCGGTGTGACAGAAATAATAACCTACAATGTGAATATGAAGGAATTTAGAGGAGAGAAAAATTAAAATCAGTGGGCAATGGCATTTTCCAAAGGCTTCTGAGAAGAGGTGAATTAGACAAGCTTCTTGCAGTGGATCAGTATATAGGCCAGGGTTTAAAAGGTTTGAATTCTATTTGACCTTAAAAAGATTACTGACTTCAATTTTCTTGTTTATAAAATGAGAATAATAATGGTATATACACTTAGCATTGAGGGAATTAATAAACTATTCTGTGTTATATGCATAGCAGTGCTTTATATGGATCAAGTGCTAATAAATGTTAGCCATCACTAGTAGTATTATTTTATCCAATACAATGGTTTTCCAAACAATTATGCAATCTTTCTTGAAGACTACCTTGGATAGGGAGAAATATGCTGATTTTTAAGCTATGGTTTCTCAGCTCTAAATTCACAGTTCAATATTCTGCTTTGCAATGTGAGGGCTTAGAATCTACAATCTACACATTCTATTTCTTCTTTGCTAGCTGGCCCCTGCTAGTTTCTCCCCGCTGGAGCACGGGAGAGAAACCAGAAAGCAAGAGGAGGGAGAGAGGACATGTTTCCTTCTGTGTGTTGTTCCTTTCAGTGCCACTTTCCACCCAACAGCTTTTCATCCCAGTTACAGCACTTTATTCCAATCCGCAGCTTCTTTCCATACTTTTCATTGTTTTGTTGTACTCCTCAGAGGAAGCCTGGCAACATCCTTCCTCAGGGGACCGAACTCCACCTCTATAGTATAGAGCTCTTCTTCCAAGCTGCTAAGGGAACAGAAGCAGCCGGGTAGCATCCCCTCTTCAGAGGGTTTGGGTCCTAGTTTCCTGGAGCCACTTCTCTGAGCTTTCTGGTTCTGATAACCTCAACCTCTTCCCTTTAATGAACCATAGGGTAGCTGCTTGCTGCCATATTTTCATTCTATTATTTCATCATTTATTTGACAGTTTTCTCATGATTTTTTTAAAAAACCATTTCCCCATATTAAATTGTCTCTGTTAATATAACTAGTGTGGTTTTTTTCCCAAGTGACCTGACTGATCAGAGTAACACTGCAAAGCTAGAAAGCATTTTTGAATTTTCTCATTAAACAGGTTATGGCATTTTTTGTTTGTTTGTTTTTTGGTCCTAATCTGTGATGTCTATCTCCGCTGCCCCCTCTTCCTTTCTACCCATAAGATAGTTTTTGCCATTTTTACCGCTAAGGATTTTTTGAAGTTGATGATTTAAAGCTATTTAAAAAAAAAAAACATTTCAGATGATTATAAGAGTCATTTCTTGTGCTAGATCAACCTGGTAGATTGGCTAGAAGATAAATAAGAATAAAAACCCCTATTCCTTGGACTGTCTCATGAGCAGTGTCCCTCACCAGGTGGTTTTGAGCTTGGCTTCCAGGTTGCCACAGATGGTCTTAGCTGTTCTTAATTTCCATCTGTGAATTACACGGTTGAATAATATAGTATTCTTTCTGTCTTAAGTGACAAAAACTCAACTCGGTCTCTTTTAAGAAAAAGAGAGACTTTCTTAACTGAAAAATTCAGGACATCTGTTTCAGGCATAGCTGGATCCAGATGCGGCAAATGATACCTCCAGGAATCTATCTCCTGTGTACACACCCTAAACTAAGTAGGGAAAGGAACACTCTGATTGACTGGCAATAATAATGAAAATGTAAGAAGGACAGTGCATCTAATCAAAATCAGGGGTTTGTCTTCAGAATGAGGAGAAATGGATTCCAGGCAGGCAAATACAGCAAATGTTGCCCATGACACTATTGATACAGTTGTCCAAAGAATGTGGGTGTCAGCACTGCAGCTTGGAGATTTTGCCTGTTAAGATGGGGTGCTTCACTCTCTCCAGGATGCTCACTGCTCCATGCGTGTCATTGTGTCTAGAGTAATCAGCCTTGATGTTGGATACAAGGAGCAAATCTGTGAGATGACTCACTTGCCTGTTTTATTCCTCTGTAACAGTCTTTCTTTCCCTTTTCCTTCCTCCTGGCAATCAGTGTGGTGACTTGGTTGATAAGCTGGGCTCTGAAACTAAATTGCTTGGGTTTGAACCTTGGTACCAATCTGTTAACCCAGTGACTTTGGGCAAGTTACTCTATTGTACATCTGGATAATAGGACCTTTCTTCATCTTCATGTCTTTCTTTATCTACCTTTCTTCATCAAACACTACAATAGTATCTTTCCCATGAGGATCTAATGAAATTGTAAGTGCTTAAACAGTGCCATAAATGGTAAGTAATCAATAGGTATTATCATTTTTCTCCCCCTACTGCAAAAACCATTTCCAGAGAGCTGAACCACTGGTAAGCCAGACTGGTCTCATGAATGTTTTACCAGATCTGTCTTCCTTTCTTCCCTGGCATTCTTCAGACTTTGTCCCATTGGTCGTCTTCCCTCTTGGAAATGAGAGCATTCTCTGTAAGGGTATGAGTCTGGCAGTCAGGCACCTCCTGGAATACATCCTGGCCTTTCCGGAAGTAATAGTCCGAATATTTCACAGGTATGATGGCTGTTGGCCCTAGCCATGAGGCAGCATCCTGTAGACTCTTTGATGTATCCAATGTTAACGCTTGAGTTACCATGTCACAGAGATGGCCAGGTATCCTGGTTTAAAAAAACTAGTTTTGCTATCTGAACCTATTTTGTTTCTGAGTCAGGGAGCGTGAGTTCAGGCAGAAAGGGATACCTGTACTTCTCTACAGCTTCTAATAACTGCACAGTATTGCCCATATGAATGCATTGTGGTTTAGTTAACAGATCTTTGAATATTGAGGCTGATAGTAACTTTTCTCTATTTATAAATAAAACTTTGTATGTGCTAATATTCAAAACAAATAAAAAAACTAGTTATATGTTGTTCTGCTGGATTTTCATGGGGACAACACTCAGGAGCCTGGGGTAGCTGCTTTTTGCAGACTGGCGTGAAAGTCCTCCTGTATTCTCTGTCTGCATGCCTCGTGGTCATTAGTCCTGACTGTTCCGCTTACTCATTCCATGATCCTGGGGGGTCATGTAGCCTTTTTCAGCCTCAGTTTTCACAGTGTTCTGCATTAAATGGGTTATCACATGGTAAATGCCTCATAAATATTATTGTTAGAGTAGACCCCAGAACAACACAGGTTTGAACTGAACAACTTTACTTTTATGTGGATTTTTGAAGAAAATACGTTAGAATTTGTTTTGAGATGTGCGACAACTTGAAAAAACTTGCAGATGAACCACATAGACTGGAAATATCGAGAAAATCATGAAAAAGTTTGTTATGTCATAAATGCATAAAGCATATGTAGACTCCAGTCTACTTTATCATTTAATACTACAATATATACACAAATCTATTATAAAAAGTTAAAACTTATCAAAACTTGCAGAAACACAGTATATGCTGCCATTCATATTGCGGAAAAACAGTATATGTTGCCATTCATAGTTTAGAGAACTGTAAACAAATGCAAAGATGCAGTATTAAATCATAACTGCAGGCAGGGCGCGGTGGCTCATACCTGTAATCGCAGCACTTTGGGAGGCCGACGTGGGAGGATCACAAGGGCAGGAGATCGAGACCATCCTGGCTAACGTGGTGAAACCCTGTCTCTACTAAAAAGACAAAAAAATTAGCCAGGCGTGGTGGCGGGCACCTGTAGTCCCAGCTGCTGGGGAGGCTGAGGCAGGAGAATGGCCTGAACCCGGGAAGCGGAGTTTGCAGTGAGCCAAGATTGCACCTCTGCACTCCAGCCTGGGAGACACAGTGAGACTCCATCTCAAAAAAAAAAAAAAAAAAAAATCGTAACTGCATGAAATTAGTGGTAGTGCCTGCTTGTGTTGCTGTAATAATTTTGTACAGACCTCCTGTTACTATTGGAGGTGAGCTCAAAGGTTGTGTGTCCTCTTAAAACACTGTGTTACCCTAATCATTTCTGTGAGCAGTTTGCCTCTCCAGTAAATTGCACAGTGCAGTGAAGAGTGATCTCTCACAGTTCTTGCATTTTTCATCATATTTAGTGCAATACCATAAACTTTGAATAACACCATAAGGCCCATACGAAGTACCACTAGTGATGCCAGAAGTGCTTCCAAGCAGCAGAGAAAAGCCCTGACATGACAAGAAAAAGTTGAATTGCTTGATGTGTACCTTAGATTGAGGTCTGCAGCTGTGGCTGTCTACCCTTTCAGGACCGATGAATCTATCATAAAGGCCATTGTAAAAAAAGAAAAGAAAATTCATAAAACCACTAAATAATCTACTGTGTGTGTGATCAGTAAGGGTTCCATCAACAATAGGCTGCTGGTAGTTAACATTTTGGGAATCAAAAGTTATATAGATTTTTTTTTCCCCTGCAGAACTGGTGTCCTTAACCTCCATATTTTTCAAGTTTCAACTGTAATAATATATTCCCCCATTCTCTACTCCTACTTTGTTTCCATTTGGACTTAAATCTTATGTTTCCTTTGACATTTTAGTATCCCAAATTTTATCTTAAAGAGAGTTAAAAAATTCCTGAATGATGCCAATTGATTCTTCAGAAATAGGGGTGTAGGCTCAGCTTACCAAATTTGGGTTCAACCCCTCCTCCAAGATAATTAACATGCACTGATATTCCAGATCCTTTTCCCCCTCCATGGTGTCCTGGCAGAGACTTTGTAAGGTTCAGGCTAGGTCTGCACAACACTCTCAGATAAATCTCTCCCTTTGTCACACTGTTGAACTGCTAATAAAGAGAGCAGGCAGGCATTGTAGCAGGGCTTTCTTTGGTCAGAGAGCCCTAATGGTGTGTCAGGATTGTATAATTCACTCTCCAAAAGAATCCAAAAGAGAGATAAATTGTTTGGTTGGGAGAAATTAACTGCGGATTGATCCTATCTGTTTTAATTTAGCACAAGACGGCTTAGACTACTCCAAAGAGCCAGATGGGCTATTGATCTGACAATCGGATAATCAGAGCATCAAAGCTGGGTAGGGGGTGGGGGGTTAGAGAATTCGGAGCACCTGGGACTTTGCCAGGGTGGCTTTCTTGGTACAAAAGCCACCCCTTAATTGAGCAAGTGCCTTTGCCTGCTAACAGGTCTTATTAGGAGCCAGAGCTCCTGAGGCCCAGGCCTGGCAGCAGCACGGGGCTGTCATGTAAAGAGACGATGTCTCATGCTGGGTGTGTTGGGAGAGAGATGCCACTTGGCAGTGGAAAGGGGATAAGCTGGGGGGCAGGGGAGATGAGAGGGGGGTACTGTGCTCTAGGAGGGCACTGACAAGATAGGAGAGCTGGGATTAGAATCAGGCAGTAGAACTTGGAAGCTACAGGGCCTCTGTTTTCCTCTCTTCCTTTTACATTATTTTCTTTAAAAAATATTCAATCTCTTTTTCCAGTTTGTTTCACTTCTGTCTTGTGTCTGAGTTACCGCCCCCACCAACACTTGCAGCTGCATTAACCCTGTTACTGGTCTATAAAGAGTGCTTTCTCCGGAGGAGCCAGGGCAGAGGTGTGTAGTGAAGCTGAGTGTCTCCAGCTGGGTGAGGGGCCCGAGTGTGAGTGGGGTCACACCGTCCCATTGTCCTGAAGCTTTGTTTGTGGTCAGATTTCTCCTCTGGCCCGCAGAGAGTTAGATGTCTGCTGTTTCAGGGCACTCCCAGATAGGTCAGGCAGAGTTCTTGGGATGCCACAAGTGATATGTCAGGACGCCCTGACACATGAGCTATCTGAAGGCCCAGCCAAGGCCCACATATCAAAGGGCAAATGGAGTCATGGGGGGCCCAGGGAAAGGGTGAATGATTCCAGAAAATGACACTTGGAACAGAGTTTTGCAAGCTCCCTGTGTCTGACTTTGACAAGACCCTGAGATCCCTTACTCCAAGGACCTGTTTCTGGGGATGGGGCTGGTAGCAGGCCCCGTAAAGTTGTGTTAACTCTGGGTGGTCATCTGTCAGCAGGACTCCGACCAAGGATTCTGCAGTGCAGCAGGGATGTGCAGGTGGCTATAAATGTTAGAAGGCAAAGCTGAACTCATCCTGCTAAGGAAAGTCACGACAATGGTATAAACTTAGGCTTTTTAGCTGGGGGCAAGGATATTGGTCCTCTTTTTCCTTATTCTCCTCTGCCTTCCCCTCCATCCTAACCCTTACCCCACTCCTTCCCGGGAACCCAGTGATCTCCCTCATTCATGGAAAATTTTGTCAGAAAGACCATATATCTTATCAGGATATCATCAAGTCCCCTGAGCATTTGGTCTATAATGAGGAATAGAAAAAAGTGATACTTAACATAAGCCGGGTCAGATTTATCTGGAGGTAGACTTCTGAGATAACAACATACCATTCCTCTGTTGTTGAAGTATCTTGGATAAATAAGCAAAGGTAGAGGGCAGAAAAGCCTTCTAAGAGAAGGAGATCATTCCTTTCTTCCTTCCTTCATTCATTTAATTTGACAGTCTACTATGCTAGACTTCTAGACTGTGGGGAGTCAATAATCACTTCAGTGACCTCATGGAACTTGCGTCCTTGCATGGAGAGAATGGTAATAAAAAAATTACGTCTCAGGTGTTGAGGGCTAGGAATATATATATTTTCAAGATACTAATTATATAAGATTTTGCTTTTTGTTTAAATGTCAAAATGAAAGCTTTAAATTAAACAGATGTCACTAACCCTAAGTACTTTATATCAGTGTTATTCAGGGGCAGTTGAATGGGTAGTTTTATAAATTTGTCTTTTCTGATTTTTGATTCAATTTATAGATGGGACAACAGATCCATGAGTTAACCTACATATTCAGTTTGAATTTTTCATAAAGCAAAGCCTGCTTTGCTCCCATTTTCTGTTCATTTGAGGGAAAATAGAATTTTTGATGCCTGAAATAATAATGATTTCTTTTTCCCATCTAAAAGAAATATCAACTAGAGGAATAGCTAGGTTCTTGACATAGTGGAAAAATAATAAAGTATATTAATAGCTGAACAAATGGATCTTGCTGGGAAATATTTTGGACTTTCAATGGTCTCACGGAGATAGAATATTTCTTGAACCTAAAACCCCTTTTTTTCTTTTGGTATTTTTACAAAAAAGACTAAATGCCTTTTGATTAAAATTGTGGAATCATTTGAAGGTAAGCTTTTGGAATGCCAGGGAACCGAGGCCCTGAATGCATGGAGCACTGAAGCCCACACATTGGCGTCCTCTTGCTAGGAGGCTGGCCTGACCTCCCCTCACTTTCCCTGCATTTTCAGCGTTGCTACGCTAACTAGGGCTCAGGACTCTTAACCTGTAGCTGCAAAAATGATAATTCTTACAAAAGCCTGGCAGATGAAAGGCTAAAGACAGATTCTGTATTTCATCTATGTAAGATGACCTAATAGTGAAGGGAAACTTTAGACTAAGAGAAAACGCCAGTCAAGCCCATTAACAGTCACAGACCTTTGTGTTAGGGTTTCACATGCAATTGAATGATCTAGAGACAGCTTGCTTTAGGGGAAACAGATTTTGAACTCAACGAGTCTTGTTTGAGTTCTGGCTAGCTATGAGACTTTGGACCATCTGACTCTGAACAGGTTGCCTAACCTTTTTTGTCTTCCACATCTTTAATGAGGAAAGTAATAGTATCTACCTCTTGGGATTGTTAAGAAGATTAATGAGTTCATATATTTAAAACATGTCACAGTGTCTAGTGCATAGTAAACATGATATAAGTGTTAGTTATTACTAACTCTGGATCTCAGTTTTCTGACTCATGAGATGATATGCAGCCCAGGCTGTTTAAAAGCCATGAAATGGTGCTGTCTTTTGTAAATAGTAATATACCAAGCAAATGGAAACTAATTTAGGCCATGTTATTTTTTAAAATTTGAACCTTCCTCTTTAGACAGTCTGATTATTTTCTCTCATTTAATCATTATCCAATTAACTAACAGGAAAATAACCCCCAAATAGGCCCCCATGTATTTTTGCATTTATTACTGGTGGTTTGTACTGAGAGACTTCAGAGAAGATTTTTATTTAACATGTTATGCAAAATCAATATAATCCATTAAAACAATTACAAAAATAATGACAAATGAGCAAAACAGATCATTATTTATGAGTAGACCTGAGAGATATGAGAGGCCTTTTTGAAACACTTAGACTCCGGGAATAATTCAATGCTATCTAACTCAATTCACTTGAAATATTCACTTGAAAGTATCTACTAGGTATCAGGCAGTGTGCTAGCACAGGAGAGGTTAATATTTAAATTTCTCTGCCCTCAAATAATTCTCAATTTAAGAAAAGGATCAGATAATAACATGTATAAGTATAATACAAGGCAAGATATGAGGGGACCTAAATTCTCTGTGATTTCAGAGAAGAAAGATATCCCACTAAGTGAATGGGAATATAATCACAGGTTTTAAAGTCAGAAGAGAATTTAGTGATGATCTTACTTAACCTTTCATGCAATTAGAATTTTTTTTCCACAATAGCATTCATTCATGGGTCAATTTATTTACTTGCTCATTCTGTAATTCCTGAGTGCCTGCTGTATATCACAGATGTAGGACAAACAAAGGTTAATAGGACATGATATTAGTGTTCCTTTTTGACTTGGGAGGTCAATTTTTTTCTCTTAAGACCTTCAAATGATAGGATGGCCCACCTGCGTGATGAAGGGTCATCTGTTTTAGTCCAAGTCTACTGATTTATTTTTATTTATTTTTAAATTTATTTTGAGACAGGGTTTCGCTCTGTCCCCCAGGCTGGAGTGTGGTGATACAATCATGGCTCACTGCAATCCCTGCCTCCCGGGTTCAAGCAATTCTCATGCCTCAGCCTCCCAAGTAGCTAGAGTTACAGGTATGTGCCAACAGACCTGGCTAATTTTTGTATTTCCAGTATAGATGGGCTTCCATCATGTTGGCCAGGCTGGTCTTGAACACTTGGCCTCCCAAAGTGCTGGGATTACAGGCGTGAACCACCGCACCTGGCCCAAGCCTACTGCTTTATATGTTAATGTCACCTAAACAATATCTTCACAGAAACATCTAGAATAATGTTTGACTGAATATTTGGATACTGTGGTCTAGTCAATTTGGTCATCATAGATAAAATTAACCATCACAGATATCATCCTTGCCCCCGACGGCCTTGCAACATTGAGCAATATATGTATGTGAAAAGATTTACTGTTCTGTGTAATTGTTGTTAATGATAGAGGGAAATTCCAGGAACTGTGGGGCACAAGGAAGGGGGCAGCTAATCTAACCTGAGAGTGTCAGAGAGGGCTTCTCAGAAATGGACATCCAGGCTGAGTCCTGATGACTTTCATCATAACCATGTGAGGCAGAGAGCATTGATCTTCTCAATCTTGGCGAGGTTGAGAAGAGCACAATATATTGAGAAAACACAAAGAGCTAGGAAGAAGGAATAAACACACACACACACACACACACACACACACACACACACATACACACACACAGAGGGAGAGAGAGAGAAAGAGAGAGAGAGAAGCTACTGTAATCACAGACTGAAGGTTGAGTATTGCCAAAGATAGCCTGGCTATTTTGATACACTATTATTTATTGAAATTTTAGTAGCAGCTAAGTGGTCTCCCATATAGCTCGAGTCATATGTATTAAAACACTATATTTGTAAATGTCTTTTCCCCACTGCCTAAATTTCTACAGCCCTTCCTTTTGCCACAGTTTTCTTCCTATATGGATCCTATTTCAAGTAATGTGACATCTTTTCATGATTGTATATATGTGTCTGAAACTGTGTAAACACCATATCTAACTCTCACAAAAATCTACATGTTAGATAATTTTATGTACATATCAAAAGTGAGAAGACTGAGTATCTTAGTTGACTTATTATTTGTCCTCAGTTCCATAAGCATTGAAGGGCAAAGGTAGAATTTGAACCTAGGATTTTCTTACTCCAGCAATTTCAGCCACAACAGGAGGGTCACAAGAAAAATGGCTGCTGGTGCTGGATGAAGTAATTGAAATGAGTGAAACAGGTGTGTGCACATGCACATGTACCTGCATGAGGGATGGGACTGTAGCAAATTGTAGAACTCATGACTCTTCCAAAAAGGGCAGGTGCTGTTCGGCTCCATCCAAATGCTGCTGCATGGAAAACAAACCTTGCCTTGGCAGATCTTTAGTTTTCAAGAGTAACTGGAATTTTGTTTTTATTTTTTCTTTCTTTCTTTTAAAGTATGAAATCTCTTTATTTTCCATGCTGGCCCCAATACATAAAAACATCATGTAGGCCAAATAAAACACACCTACTGGCTGGGTGGTTCCCATGAGTCACCAGTTTCTGACTTTTGATCTATACTATTATTCCTCCCAATATATAAATATTTGTAACACATTAACATTGTAACACCTCAGAGTGTTTAAATTTGTAGTAATAATATTTGTGGAACTAAATGTGATCTCACATGACTTTCATCATAACCATGTGAGGCAGACAGGGAATGATTGTTACACTCCTATTGTCCTTGGACAAACTGAGGCTAAAGGGAATTATCACACCTGTCCTAGGCTACACGTGATTGAAAAAGGACTTGTGTCTTTCACTAGAATGCAGTCTTTATTATCCTACGTAGCTTTCTTCAACACTAGGTGAGAAAACAAGAATTAAACTAACCAGGATATAGAGTGAAAGGGAAAAAGGCCCGTGGCTCTTTATAGATTGGTGTTTAAGGAAATTAGAGAAGTAGAAATGCAAGAGAAATGGTCAAGAATCAGAGCTAAGCTGGGAAGTTAGGTCTTGGCTGCTCTCAGACTCCAAAGAAAGATGTGGGCCATGACATACTCAGCCCCTAACCCAGAGCTTCTTGTCCAAAGTGGGTATCAGTCCAGGGCTCTGATGGGATTCCTCTGATCACAATGACACTTGAGTTGAAAGAAATTTTTCAGTTATCTAATAATTCATTTGTTGAATACTCAATTACTAAGAACCTACCATGTTCCAAGTGGCATGTGGTTTCCTTATCTCTCTGTTCCTCCCCTTCTCACGAAATCAGATCTGGAAGCCATGGTCCTAGAACTTGGAAGGTTGAAGAATGATTTGTCTATTTAAAAATATAAACCAATTCTTTGTTCTGTTGACTGTCATCATGGAAGTGGTTGTCCTTGGGAGGAAGTGGA
>NW_012101110.1:414484-415023 GCF_000951045.1 Mandrillus leucophaeus | reverse complement strand
CTTCCTTCCTTCCTTCCTTCCTTCCTTCCTTCCTTCCTTCCTTCCTTCCTTCTTTCCTCACTTCTTTTATTTTGAAAGCACAGTCACTTTAATTTGATCCTGCAACAGCCTTAGGAGAGAGAAATAGTAGGTGATATTATTCTCATTTTATAGGAGAGGAAAATGAAGCACAGAATTGAATGATTTGCCTCAGATCACAGAAAATGGCCATGGCAGAGTTGGAAAAAGCACATAAATCTCTGACTGCTGGGCCAAGGCCATTGTGGGCTATCATGCTACTGCTTAGACAATAGAGTGACAGCTTACGGACAGTACAGTTTTAAAGGTAGCCCTCATTGGGAAATCGTGTATACTCAAAGTGATACTGATCACTGTGGGTTTGCATTTAAAGGCACAGTGTATCTCTGTACCCCAGGTTCACATTCCCAGAAGTTTGATATCCTAACACAAGGAGACGAGCTGAGGTTGAGGCTGACCTAAAGAGCCACAGATTCCCATAGTCCTCTTCATCCTCACTCAAGGGAAAATGGCGTGTTCTT
>NW_012101110.1:410074-410669 GCF_000951045.1 Mandrillus leucophaeus | reverse complement strand
TGACGAGTTGATGGGTGCAGCACGCCAACATGGCACAAGTATACATATGTAACAAACCTGCACGTTATGCACATGTACCCTAGAACTTAAAGTATTAAAAAAAAAAAGATACCCAGGTAATTTATTTGTACATTACAGTTTGAGGAAGAGCTGCTATCAATGACAGTGGGAGGGATATACTTAGTGACATTTTCCCATAAAGGATGGCACTTAAGATGAATTTTCAAGGATAATTAGGACCGCACTCCAGGAAGAATGATGGAGAACAGGAGGAGAGGCCTTAAGTTTCCAGGCAGAGAGAGCAGTGGTAAGAGAAACAGGAGTGGTGGCAATTTTGAACACAAAAGAGCAGGTAATGGTGAGAACAAGGCTGAACATGTTGATCAGATGTGATTTGTTGTGAGGCACAGGGGGGCCCTTCACAATAGCAACACATTATTTTGAGGGGTCTTCAGACCAACCTGATGACTTTAGTGACTGGAAATCCATGGTAAAGGGAGAAATTTACTATATGACTCTTAACAGCCATCACTTGGAGGAATGATTCACTTCCTGAATTTACCATCGCTGCAGTTAGAAAGCCTTAAAAATGATC
>NW_012101110.1:396399-403059 GCF_000951045.1 Mandrillus leucophaeus | reverse complement strand
ACACACACACACACACACACACATACACACACACAGAGGGAGAGAGAGAGAAAGAGAGAGAGAGAAGCTACTGTAATCACAGACTGAAGGTTGAGTATTGCCAAAGATAGCCTGGCTATTTTGATACACTATTATTTATTGAAATTTTAGTAGCAGCTAAGTGGTCTCCCATATAGCTCGAGTCATATGTATTAAAACACTATATTTGTAAATGTCTTTTCCCCACTGCCTAAATTTCTACAGCCCTTCCTTTTGCCACAGTTTTCTTCCTATATGGATCCTATTTCAAGTAATGTGACATCTTTTCATGATTGTATATATGTGTCTGAAACTGTGTAAACACCATATCTAACTCTCACAAAAATCTACATGTTAGATAATTTTATGTACATATCAAAAGTGAGAAGACTGAGTATCTTAGTTGACTTATTATTTGTCCTCAGTTCCATAAGCATTGAAGGGCAAAGGTAGAATTTGAACCTAGGATTTTCTTACTCCAGCAATTTCAGCCACAACAGGAGGGTCACAAGAAAAATGGCTGCTGGTGCTGGATGAAGTAATTGAAATGAGTGAAACAGGTGTGTGCACATGCACATGTACCTGCATGAGGGATGGGACTGTAGCAAATTGTAGAACTCATGACTCTTCCAAAAAGGGCAGGTGCTGTTCGGCTCCATCCAAATGCTGCTGCATGGAAAACAAACCTTGCCTTGGCAGATCTTTAGTTTTCAAGAGTAACTGGAATTTTGTTTTTATTTTTTCTTTCTTTCTTTTAAAGTATGAAATCTCTTTATTTTCCATGCTGGCCCCAATACATAAAAACATCATGTAGGCCAAATAAAACACACCTACTGGCTGGGTGGTTCCCATGAGTCACCAGTTTCTGACTTTTGATCTATACTATTATTCCTCCCAATATATAAATATTTGTAACACATTAACATTGTAACACCTCAGAGTGTTTAAATTTGTAGTAATAATATTTGTGGAACTAAATGTGATCTCACATGACTTTCATCATAACCATGTGAGGCAGACAGGGAATGATTGTTACACTCCTATTGTCCTTGGACAAACTGAGGCTAAAGGGAATTATCACACCTGTCCTAGGCTACACGTGATTGAAAAAGGACTTGTGTCTTTCACTAGAATGCAGTCTTTATTATCCTACGTAGCTTTCTTCAACACTAGGTGAGAAAACAAGAATTAAACTAACCAGGATATAGAGTGAAAGGGAAAAAGGCCCGTGGCTCTTTATAGATTGGTGTTTAAGGAAATTAGAGAAGTAGAAATGCAAGAGAAATGGTCAAGAATCAGAGCTAAGCTGGGAAGTTAGGTCTTGGCTGCTCTCAGACTCCAAAGAAAGATGTGGCCATGACATACTCAGCCCCTAACCCAGAGCTTCTTGTCCAAAGTGGGTATCAGTCCAGGGCTCTGATGGGATTCCTCTGATCACAATGACACTTGAGTTGAAAGAAATTTTTCAGTTATCTAATAATTCATTTGTTGAATACTCAATTACTAAGAACCTACCATGTTCCAAGTGGCATGTGGTTTCCTTATCTCTCTGTTCCTCCCCTTCTCACGAAATCAGATCTGGAAGCCATGGTCCTAGAACTTGGAAGGTTGAAGAATGATTTGTCTATTTAAAAATATAAACCAATTCTTTGTTCTGTTGACTGTCATCATGGAAGTGGTTGTCCTTGGGAGGAAGTGGAGAGATAGGAATTGGATTCTGAAAACAATCTATTCTTCTGCTTTTTGAGACTATGATACTTCTAGCAGATTCAGGCCTAAATGGAATATATTGTTGTCTGAAAATTTGAATGCTGTGTAAAGGACAAACAACTCAATTTGCATTAATTAACGTACACTCTTTACCTTCTGTAAAATACTATTCAATATGATATGACAGCATGCTGTACAATATGATATGATACAATAGGGACACTGTGGTTTGAAGAGATTCTGGGGCTCTATGGAAATGAGGGGTTTAGGCAACTAAGTCATCCCAGATATCCCCTATTTGCCAGCTACTGTAGTAGGCCTTGGGGAATACAGGAGGGTACGAGACTTCTCTCTGCCCTTGAGTAGACAGTGAATCCCAGGAGGGATGACAGACTTGTAAAGTGAGCTTTTCAACTCCGTAGACCTGGGGTCTATGAGAGTACAAGGGAGCCTGATGGAACCTGGAGGGTCAGGGAAGACTTCCAGAAGAAGTAACTCTAGATCTTGTAAATGGCAGCTGTAATCATCTGAAGCCTTTGCGGGGAAAATGCTATCTGTGTATTGCTTTAATATTCGACCTGTGGACAGTGATGCACTAAGAATAGGGCAGGATGCTGGGCGAGGGCAAAGCAAGGCTGTGGGAGAAAATATGAAGCAGACACAGGCAGAAGAAACAAACTGGAAAACTGATGAACAGGTAGCTGGGTGGAAGTGTGGAGTTTAGATGCGCTCAGGCACTACAACCAAGGAAAAGAGAGGAAGAAAGGATACAAGGGCAACGTAAAGGACTGGCAAGAAACTAGTCAGGGACCAGAGATCACAAAAGTAAGAGAACATGCCATAAGAAGAGTCCAGAGCAGTCACCTAAAAATTAGACAGGAGACTCCAGTGTCAGTATCTCTAGGACCTGATTCCAAGGGAACATTTCCTCCTCATGTCCTTCCCAGGAGGATAGAAGCTCATCTCTTGGCTAAAAGGCTGATGGGAGCCTGGGTGCGGTGGCTCACGCCTGTAATCCCAGCACTTTGGGAGGCTGAGGCGGGTGGATCACGAGGTCAGGAGTTCAAGATCAGCCTGGCCAAGATGGTGAAACCCCATTCTCTACTAAAAATACAAAAATTAGCTGGGCAGGGTGGCATGTGCCTGTAATCCTAGCTACTCCAGAGGCTGAGACAGAGAATTGCTTAAACCTGGAGGGGTGGAGGTTGCAGTGAGCTGAGATCGCGCCACTGCACTCCAGCCTGGGTGACAGAGCGAGACTCCATCTCAAAAACAAAAAACAAAACAAAAGGCTGATGGGAACACTTGGCTGGAATAGGCCAGGAATGGGCAGGAATTGGAGGAAGTTTCTTAACATTAAGTTATCTAACATTTTGATGAATGATTCTAGGCCATGGGAAACATCTCAAATGATATCAAATGGTTTAACAATGAAATGTTTTTCTTTAATTTTTTGTCTCATGGCATGAACTATTCATGGACTGTAATATCTGATTTCAGCTTTACTCAAACATTTTAATCCATAAATGTTCACAAGTGATTCATATAATTATGGAAGTTGGCCTTCTGGATTGACGGTGGTCTTTTGTCCATTTATGACACGTGCTTATAGATGCGGATGCAAAGCAATCTGATGTTTCCTCTCTATGTGTCACTGCGGAGGAAAGTTACAGGAAATACACAGAGAAATATTTTAAAGATTAATATTAAACATGTTAAAGGAATATTAAAGGGTTAAATAGATTAATATTAAATATATGAAAGAGATTAAAGAGTGGCCTGAGGCAGCAGAGTACCTAACAAATTCTGCTCTCTGTTCTTACATGAATTGCAATTTTTTAGATCTACTTAGGCATCTTACTTAGGTTGGAAGTCTAATTGCAAAGTTATTAAAACAGCTCCAGATAGTTGCATAGTCCCTCCTAGAAAAACAACATGATCAAAACGACTAACATAAATAAGCATCTACAAGCCTGGCATTATTCTGTCTGTGCTACAGGTGCAGAAACTGGAGCTCAGAGAGATGAGAAGAAACAGTGCATCATGGTAAGCTCTGGGGCTTTGAAGTCCCACTAACTGGTTGGGATCTTAGTTCTGCCTCTCGCCAACTGCACATCCTTGGGTGATTTGCCCTTCACTTAGCTTTGGTTTTCTTTCCTCATGCCGACAGTCCTCTATTCTCTCCTTACAAGCACCCTGTTACTTCTGTTGTGTAGTCTATGCCAAGAAATGGAACCGCCAGTCTGGTCCTTGGATCTCATGTGGGCCTTTTATCTGGAGCCTCTTCCTTCCTCCATCCCATCACAAGTCCTGGGGCTTTTGCACCAAACACTTTCCAAATTTGTTCACTTTGCTCTGTCCCCACCACTCCAATCCATGATCTCTCTTCTCACTTCTGGTCCCCTGACACCATCTTCCGCTCACCCTGCTTCAACCTCTTTCTCTACAAGCAGCCAGAGGGAACTGTTTAACCTTCAAATTTAATCTGCAAACTCCTCCATTTATGCCCTTCTTATGGCCTCCTAGTGCTGTGAGGATAAAATTCAAAATTTCCCACATGGTTAAGAAGCCATGTGCCTATGTCTCTAGCCCCACATCCTGCCATATTTTCTCTTTTCCACATTTCAGCCATTCTGTGCTATTCTCAGTTTCTGAAATGGACTACACACTCTTTCCCTCTCACATAACCTCCACACTTTCATTCTGTCCCTTCATCAGCCCATTTTCTTTGCCTGGCTAACTTCTACTCAATTATCAGGAAAGGCTTCCTGATCCTGATTGCCGAACTGGATTAGGTACCTCTATCGCATGATCCCACGGAACTCTGACCTCCTTTCTCCTGATACTCACCACATTTGTAATTTCTTGTTTAGCATGTGTATTCCCAAATGGATTGTAAGTTCCAGCCTCAGTGCTATAGGTCCTGTGCTTATCACATAGTAGTTGCTCAATAAATATTTGCTGAATGAATGCATAAATAGGAGCATTATGAAATTAGTTAGGTAAAAGAGTAGAATAGATCCTAGGACAAAGTAAGCTTTCAATAAAAAGTAGCTCTTCTACAACATACTTTCATCTGAAAGTTTGTAAGTGCAGAGGTGAGATTGGAAACTTGGTCTCTTTGATTTAAAAAACCATGCCCTTTCTTCTATAACACCTTATTTGCAGTTTCTGACTTAAATGTTGATAATTTTGGTTTTAGTTTACCAAACCTAGTAGAGTATAATCCTCTTCTTGTTGAAGGCTTTCCACAAATTAGACTTGCTTATTGAGGAAAACGAATGATCTACCTTTAAATAAATACCTTTCAATAACTTGCTTGGCCCAGGTCAAGTTGACCAGACTCCTTAAAAGGCACAATGAATTACAGTATTGTCCAAAACTGTGGAAGATACAAGTGAGGGATACTGGCTCAAGGAGGAGTTGAGTCCAAGGGGTTAGGGTCAAAACAGACAAAGAATGGTGATACAATCTCTGCAGCAAGCACACGTATAATTTCCATGTAGCTGGATGTGTCTGGCTCCCATCGCTTCTAGCAAAACATCTTCTCTGACCTGGCTTGTGATTGTGTAATTGCTCCATGGAGCCTGGCTTCTCTCAGACTTGACAAATGTGAAGACCACAGACAAACAATGGATCAGTTAACCCAAACTCCACCAGCATTGGAAAGACTCGTGGTGTGTCTTAGGAACATGACACATCTGAAACAATAGGAGTACGACAATAATGCCTTCCATTTGCCCAGCACTTTCAGTTATAAATACTGTATGTATTTATAAATGTATCCATGTGTCTGAATCCTTCCACAAATCCAGAAATTAGGATAGTATAGTTTAAGGGTGCTTGGCGGCATTCATGTCTTATGATGGGGTGGAGTTTGTTCAATCCAGGAGAAGATAATGAATTTGTCATTTGAGAAAAAGTATTTAAAAAGGAGTCTGAAGGCCTGGCTTTTAGTCCGGCTTTATTTTATTTTATTTTGTTTTATTTTTTAGCTGAGTATCTCTCAAAGTTCATTTTACCTCTCTGGATCTCAATGTCTTCATCAACAGTGAGGATCTGAATAACTTCCCTGACCGCCCAATAGGGCTATTTTAAAATTTATATAAGTTAATAAATGAGAACCATTTTATAACTGTAAAGTAGTATTCTAAAATCAAGTGTTGTTCTTGTTGTTAATATCGTAGAGGATATATAATATGGTAATTCCTCATTGCTTTTTTAATACCAATGACCAGGAATAATAATGCAATCATTCATGTTAACTAATATTAGTTATTAGTTGTGATACAGGAGAGAGGGGAAAGTAGAGGCAGACTTCCTCACCCACTCACTGTTCCCGGGCAGCCTCTGCAGGCAGGTGTCCCTGGCCCCAGGGGGAGCACAGCAGAATGCAGTTTAGCTGCAGATAATTTACTCCAAAACAGAAAGGTGGGAGGGCTGGAGAATGTGGCCTGCCTGTGAGGGTCTAGTGGGCCTCTTTACACTGAGGCTGACTGACTCACACAGTCCCTGAAGCCTGGGACCAGGAAAGGTCTTTCTCCAAAGCCCTTGAAGCAGAGAAGAGCAATGCTTCCACAAAGAAAAAGTGGAAGAGGCTGGATTGTGTCAGTTCTGTTTCTCCTTCCAAATGCACTATTCTTCTTGGGTGGGAGAAGCAGGGAGTGGGAAGGGGAGGGAGTGAATAAGAGAGTAGAGAAAGGCCAGGAGTATTACATCAATAGATGTCTTTCTGAGAAACTAAGATTTGCAATTTCCCCAACAGTATTATTTTAGTATCATTGCTCTTCACTTTACATCACAATTACCATGTTTGGAGTTTATTTCATAGGCAGTTAGAACTCACTGCAGAATCAACCTTTGTGATCCTGCCCTAGACACCATTTTGCTTTCTTTTAGCTTCCTCCTCTCCTCTCTTCTCCTCTCCTCTCC
>NW_012101110.1:389154-395784 GCF_000951045.1 Mandrillus leucophaeus | reverse complement strand
ACACAAGGAGACGAGCTGAGGTTGAGGCTGACCTAAAGAGCCACAGATTCCCATAGTCCTCTTCATCCTCACTCAAGGGAAAATGGCGTGTTCTTAGGGTAGAATGCAGGGCAGAACCATCTACCATTGTGAGAGGAAACACTTAGAAGTGCTTACTATGTTCTAGTTCCTGCCCCAAACACTTTACATGTATGATCTCATGTGACCTTCACAGCAATTCTAAAGTATTTGTACTTAGTTGTCCCCATTTTTTACACATGTGGGGATTAAGGCAGAAGATGTTAAGTGATTTGTCACATGTCATACAGTTAGCACTTGATGAGGCTTCAATTTGAATCCATAAAACTTGGATTCAGGGGTAACAAACATCACCACTGAAGTTGGCTGCCTCATCTGAATGTACACCTGTGTGCATGCATGTGTGTTTGAATTGTTCCTGGTATGTTTGAATTAGACAAATTTAAGATACTCACAATGTAACTTTACTCTCAATCCTGTTATCCTCTATTTTAAAGCTATAGATTTTAGAAATTTTAATCTCTCTGAAGGTAATTTCTCAATCATGATTTCCACTGCAGGGCACAGGTGACATCTTATTTATCTTCACAACCCTTTTAGTGTCTTTAGCATTGTGCCTGCCTGATGGTATCTGTGCATAAAATATTTGCTAAATGAATTCCTGACACTTTTTTCTTTTTTTTAACTTTAATTTTAAGTTCAGGGGTACAAGTGCAGGTTTATTACACAGATAAACTTTCGTCATGGTGGTTTGTTGTACAGATTACTTCATCACCCAGGTTTTAAGCCTGTCACTCATTAGTTACTTTTCCTGATCCTCTCCTTCCTCCCACCCTCCACCCTCAGAAAGGCCCCAGTGTGTGTTGTTCCTCTGTATGTGTCCATGTGTTCTCGCTCTTTAGCTCCCACTTCTAAGTGAGAACATGTGGTATTTGGTTTTCTAACAGTTTTTTCTATTATTGTTTTTGCAGTTTTTTGAAAAAGTACATGGATATATTTCCTAGAAACCTTGTTTGCTTGTAAAAATCTTGATTAGAAAAAATACTCATCTCTGTTGGAACTGTTACTTTATTGATCTCTGAAATTATGGTTTTATTAGTATCACTGCATGCACCTGGGTATTTGAGAGTAAGCAGAGGAATTATTAATGCCTTCAGAAGAGTCAATAAATGTTTGATTATTTAACATTTCTAGGTCTCAATTTATTTTCTCATCTGTAAAATAAGAAATTCAGATTAGATGATACTTAGTGTACCAGCCTTAAGATTTTATGATCTTACTCAGGCCGTTTAGGTATTTTCCAATACCCTGATATTTGGCATTACAAAGCTCAGTTATCTAGATATCAAATTGACTTTTCCAATGTTTATATTCATTATTAATGAAGTTGCTGTCTAAGAGGGCATACAAGGTGACTTCTGCTTGTATATTCTTCCTCAGCAAACTCACAGTCGTTCTTTAAGACCCAGGTCTGACATTACCGCCTCTGGAAAGCTTCTCCCGATCCTCTTACCTCAATCCTCAGGATCCCCTCCCTGAATTCTCCAGGCTGAGTAGGTTTCTAATCATCTGAGGTCTCATTTTGCCCTGAACATGTTTCTGTTATTATATTTAACCCATCTGCTCCATTAGTCTGTGAGCACCTGAGAAAGAGGATACTCTTCCTGTTGAGGTTGCTAAGCTCACTACTTTCACTTCCTTTACTATGAGGTCTGCACTCATAAAGCTGAGCTAAGGAGGGAAAGAAGCATGTACAGAAAGCATCAGTTGAGCCCCTGGATCCAGCTATGCCTAGAATTTTTTTGTTTCAGTTAATTGAGCCAGAACATCCTCCCTTTCCCTTTCCCTCAGTCTAGATTCAGTTGGATTCTTATCAGTTGTATATGCAAGATTTATAGTTTTTGACCTCAAGAGGCCCTGTCTAGTGGGAGAGATAGATATGTAATTGAACCATTGCAAAAGAATTCTAGGGAAGAGTTCAATACATAGCGTGCTACAAGAGTGTAGCAGAAGTGTTCCTTACCTGTGAAGTTCTAGTACCCAAAGTGTAGACTGTAGATCGGCAGCATCAACAGCACCTGGGAATTTGCTGGAAATGCAAACCCCCGTCTCAGGCCTATTGAAAGATAATCTGCATATTAACAATACACCATGGAATACTATGCAGCCATAAAAAAGGATGAGTTTGTGTCCTTTGTAGAGACATGGATGCAGCTGGAAACCATCATTCTCAGCAAACTATCACAAGAACAGAAAACCAAACACCGCATGTTCTCACTCATAGGTGGGAACTGAACAATGAGATCACTTGGACTCGGGAAGGGGAACATCATACACCGGGGCCTATCATGGGGAGGGGGGAAGAGGGAGGGATTGCATTGGGAGTTATACCTGATGTAAATGATGAGTTGATGGGTGCTGACGAGTTGATGGGTGCAGCACGCCAACATGGCACAAGTATACATATGTAACAAACCTGCACGTTATGCACATGTACCCTAGAACTTAAAGTATTAAAAAAAAAAAAAAAAGATACCCAGGTAATTTATTTGTACATTACAGTTTGAGGAAGAGCTGCTATCAATGACAGTGGGAGGGATATACTTAGTGACATTTTCCCATAAAGGATGGCACTTAAGATGAATTTTCAAGGATAATTAGGACCGCACTCCAGGAAGAATGATGGAGAACAGGAGGAGAGGCCTTAAGTTTCCAGGCAGAGAGAGCAGTGGTAAGAGAAACAGGAGTGGTGGCAATTTTGAACACAAAAGAGCAGGTAATGGTGAGAACAAGGCTGAACATGTTGATCAGATGTGATTTGTTGTGAGGCACAGGGGGGCCCTTCACAATAGCAACACATTATTTTGAGGGGTCTTCAGACCAACCTGATGACTTTAGTGACTGGAAATCCATGGTAAAGGGAGAAATTTACTATATGACTCTTAACAGCCATCACTTGGAGGAATGATTCACTTCCTGAATTTACCATCGCTGCAGTTAGAAAGCCTTAAAAATGATCGTTGATCTCGCAAACACACATTGCCCATATTACAGTCAAATTTCTTCTTTCCTAGGATTGCCAGGGTTTGCCTTTTAATGGCTAGTTTTGAACTGATTCAAGACTGGCAATCAATGGCAAATCTTGAGGCTTCCCCTGAAGACTGCTTTTGGTTGTATTCTGATATTAGCATCAGTCAGTTACTGCATTTTCCTGAGTCATCCTCCCCATCTTCCAAAGAGGTGGCTAAACAGAAAATGTCTCTTCTTAAGTTCCTTTGTACACCTCTTTTGAAGTTTGTAGGGAGATGGGAGAAGATGAAATTTGGAAGAAAACTGTGAATAGAAAAAGTGAAACAAGTTGAGATTAAATTAAATTTATGACATGACAGGGCAGGCTCATTTTGCTTCATGAATAATGGTTAATCACTGTTTGAATCAGAGACTATTTACTAGCTGGTCCTCATAAATCAGGGCTGGGGAGTAGAATTATTTATCATGGGCTAATGTCATGTGACTTTAATATAGCCAAATATTTTAATAAGATTGAAGAGTCTTAGACACAAATGTTTTAAATGATAGCAGATCTCAAGGCACTGAGAGAAGAACCTTAGGATTTTTGAAGTCAGGTGCTGTCCTTTAAAAATTGAGCTTTAGACTGGGTGTGGTGGCTCATGCCTGTAATCCCAGCACTTTGGGAAGCTGAGGTGGGTGGATCATGGGGTCAGGAGATCGAGACCATCCTGGCCAACATGATGAAACCCCGTCTCTACTAAAACTACAAACATTAGCTGGGTGTGGTGGCACTTGCCTATAATCCCAGCTACTTGGGAGGTTGAGGCACGAGAATCACTTGAACCTAGGAGGCAGAGGTTTCGGTGAGCCGAGATCGCACCACTGCACTCCAGCCTGGCGACAGGGTGAGACTTCATCTCAAAACAACAGCAACAACAAACAAAAAATACTAATTGAGCTTTAATGATGTCTATGTTCTCTCCCCAACACCTGGCCCCTCCTGTCTACTCCACCCCTGGCACATGAGATGTGGCCAGATTTATGGTACCTGGGTCATTTTCTTGACTTCTTTTTCCACGTTATATCAGCTATTAAATGTAATTTATAAGAGTCAGGAACACATTCTAAATGTGAACACATTTACAACTATTGGAGGGAGACAAATGAGGGAGGTTATTTGATGCAGGAAAAGAAGAACAGGCTGGTGAGCCTAGTATCATGAGATTTAATTTCAATCCTGAAACTTGCTGTGGGACCTTGAGCTCATTTTTAGTCTTCATTCTGCAAATGAATCGAATTCTATAACCCTGTTGGGTTCTCTGCCTTCTCTACTGGATCCCCTATGCAATTTTTATGCCAATTAGATACTTGGCTTTAAGTTTGTGTGTGTGTGTGGTTTTTTTTTTCTCTAACATCTTTCAGAGAAAAGGAAAATACAAACCAAAAGGGCATACTTGGATGATGCCTACAGAAGTTAATGAAGGACACAAAAATATGTTGCTTAGGATTTCTAGGGGAAGAAAAGAATTGTATCTTGAATTAGTGCTGTCTCCATGAATTGATTAATTGATCGTTTCACTATTTAACATGCGTCTCTGTATCCTAGCCATGTGCAGGGTGCTAGATGAATGAGGCAGTATGATTTTTATGTTTACAATCTGGGGGAAGATTACTGGGCCACATGATACATGTTAGCATAATTACTAGCATATGATCTAGTAATTATGATCTAATAGAATCTAATAGAATTTATCTAATCGAATCAGCTTTCTAAATGATCTAATAGAATCAACTTTAATAGGAGGCTTTGGGAACTAGCAATGAATCCTGGGGAAGCTGGGGAGTACTTCAAAATTAGGTGGGAATTGAGTTGGTTCTTGAACAATGAGTAAGAGTTTGTGAAGCTAGGTCTGGCAAGGAGAAGGAGCAGGGAATAATGAGAAGAAAGTAAAGTGCAGACTGTAGCTGGGGCTCTCCTCCCTGCCCATCCTCACTATTTGTGGTGGAAGGGCACTTGTAGAGATGGACCACTGATATGGCCTTAATGAAATGTAAGATGCCAGTGGAATCTATATCCACAGTCACCAGCAAACTGCTATCCTTCCAACACAGAAAATCTGCAGCAGTCCCTGTGGGAAGGAGAAGAGTGACTTGGCCTAGGTGATTGAAAATACGGGTTACTGAGTAACTTTCCAAGCTAATAGTTATGGTGGAAAGCAGTAGAAGCCTCATTTCTTTGTTATTACCTCAAGAAGAATACAGGAAAAGGGATCTTCAGATCTTCAATGAACTACAAATGCTCCACTCCTGTGAGTCGCCCCCTCTGTTCTGAGATGCTGAATCCATGTGGTTGATCCATGTGCTTCACTTTCTGCTACTGCCCTGACTAGTCCATTTCAAGAACGTAACTTAGTGTTCATGACCCATGTCCATACAAAGCCTACACAAATTTTTTGAAAAGCTCAGCTATGAGAGGGAGAACTGGTAACTGGTTCTTACCAGAAGAGTATGTGTGGTTGTGATACATTTTTAAAAAGATGGGCTATATCAGAGTATATTCAAATGTTGATGGGAAAGAATCTGGCAGAATGAGATTTTATGTAGGGAGAAAATAGATTGTTAATGGTGTAACGTCTTCTGAGAAGAAGAGGAATGGGACCCAGAGTGTAAGAGGAGAGAGGGGTCTTGAACAAGAGAAGCTACTCTTCTATTAATACAAGAGTAGAGTTAAAAAAAAAAAAAAAAAACCCAACAGCTTAGGTAGCTTTTGTAAGTTTGTAGCAGGGAGGTTGAGAGTGTCTGGATGGTTTCTGTTTTCTCTGAGAAACCCCATGCCAGGTCATCTGGTAATAGTGAGATGGGGGAAAGGAGTAGGAAGTGGAGTTCTAAAGAGAAATAGAGGAGTTTTGAAACAATTGTGAAAAGTTGGAAAAGTATCAGCCAGATTTAAGTATTCCCAAGGTCCAGTGGAGGTTCTGGGATGGCTCCAATGTGCTCACTGTGCTTGACAATTTGTTTGCCCCTCCTAAACCTCCAGAGACTCACTGTACCGCTACGTCGACCATCTCTTTTGCTTTTTTGGGAGGCTTTGTCAATGGGAAGAACTAGCAGGAGATCAGAGGAGGGGAGGAAAAGAAGGTCATGGTGTTGATTGCATTGACTTCCGCATTGTGGGAGCTGCCAGGGTCTAGTTGTGTCTTTCTTTTTTTTCTTTCTTTTTTTAGTTATTATACTTTAAGTTCTAGGGTACATGTGCACAACATGCACGTTTGCTACATATGTATACATGTGCCATGTTGGTGTGCTGCACCCATTAACTCATCATTTACATTAGGTATATCTCCTAATGCTATCCCTTCCCCCTCCCTCCACACCACAACGGGCCCTGGTGTATGATGTTCCCCACCCTGTGTCCAAGTGTTCTCATTTTTCAATTCCCACCTATGAGTGAGAACATGTGGTGTGTGGTTTTCTGTCCTTGCAATAGTTTGCTCAGAATGATGGCTTCCAGCTTCATCCATGTCCCTACAAAGGACATGAACTCATCCTTTTTCATGGCTGCATAGTATTCCATGGTGTATATGTGCCACATTTTCTTAA
>NW_012101110.1:388034-388446 GCF_000951045.1 Mandrillus leucophaeus | reverse complement strand
CATCTGCAAACAGGGACAATTTGACTTCCTCTTTTCCTAATTGAATACCTTTTATTTCTTTCTCCTCCCTGATTGCCCTGGCCAGAACTTCCAACGCCATGTTGAATAGGAGTGGTGAGAGAGGGCATCCCTGTCTTGTGCCAGTTTTCAAAGAGAATGCTTCCAGTTTTTCCCATTGGCTGTGGTTTTGTCATAAATAGCTCTTATTATTTTGAGATACATCCCATCAATACCTAATTTATTAAGAGTTTTTAGCATGAAGGGCTGTGGAATTTTGTCGAAAGCCTTTTCTGCATCTATTGAGATAATCATGTGGTTTTTGTCTCTGGTTCTGTTTTTATGATGGATTACGTTTATTGATTTGCATATGTTGAACCAGTCTTGCATCCCAGGGATGAAGCCAACTTGATTT
>NW_012101110.1:387299-387984 GCF_000951045.1 Mandrillus leucophaeus | reverse complement strand
CTTTTTCTTGTGGGCATTTAGTGCTATAAATTTCCCTCTACACACTGCTTTAAATGTGTCTCAGAGATTCTGGTATGTTGTGTCTTTGTTCTCACTGGTTTCAAAGAACATCTTTGAAATGTTCATATTTCTGCCTTCATTTCGTTATGTACCCAGTAGTCATTCAGGAGCAGGTTGTTCAGTTTCCAGGTAGTTGAGCAGTTTTGAGAGAGTTTCTTAATCCTGAGTTCTAATTTGATTGCACTGTGGTCTGAGAGACAGTTTGTTATAGTTTCTGTTCTTTTACATTTGCCAAGGAGTGCTTTACCTCCAACTATGTGGTCAATTTTGGGATAAACGATGTGGTGCTGAGAAGAATGTATATTCTGTTGATTTGGGGTGGAGAGTTCTGTAGATGTCTATTAGGTCTGCTTGGTACGGAGCTGAGTTCAAGTTCTGCATATCCTTGTTAACCTTCTGTCTTGTTGATCTGTCCAATATTGATAGTGGAGTGTTAATGTCTCCCATTATTATTGTGTGGGAGTCTAAGTCCCTTTGTATGTCTCTAAGGACTTGCTTTATGAATCTGGGTGCTCCTGTATTGGGTGCACATATATTTAGGATAGTTAGTTCTTCTTGTTGAATTGATCCCTTTACCATTATGTAATGGCCTTCTTTGTCTCTTTTGATCTTTGTTGGTTTAAAG
>NW_012101110.1:379562-387039 GCF_000951045.1 Mandrillus leucophaeus | reverse complement strand
CAGTCTGTGTCTTTTTATTGGAGCATTTAGCCCATTTACATTCAAGGTTAATATTGTTGTGTGTGACTTTGATCCTGTCATTATGATGTTAGCTGGTTATTTTGCTCGATAGGTGATGCAATTTCTTCCTAGCATTGATGGTCTTTACAATTTGGCATGTTTTTGCAGTGGCTGGTACTGGTTGTTCCTTTCCATGTCTAGTGCTTCCTTCAGGAGCTCTTGCAAGGCAGGCCTGGTGGTGACAAAATCTCTCAGCATTTGTTTGTCTGTAAAGGATTTTATTTCTCCTTCACTTATGGAGCTTAATTTGGCTGGATATGAAATTCTGCGTTGAAAATTCTTTTCTTAAAAATGTTGAATATTGGCCCCCACTCTCTTCTGGCTTGTAGTTTCTGCCAAGAGATCCACTGTTGGTCTGATGGGCTTCCCTTTGTGGGTAACCTGACCTTTCTCTCTCATTTGCAGAACGGCAAATGTCACTGCCTGATCCTTCCTCTGGAAGCTTCATCTCAGAGGGGCACCTGGCTGTATGAGGTGTTGGTTGACCCCTACAGGGAGGTATCTCCCAGTTAGGCTACTCGGGGGTCAGGGACCCACTTGAGGAGGCAATCTGTCCATTCTCAGATCCGTGCTGGGAGAAGCACTACTCTCTTCAAAGCTGTCAGACAGGGTCGTTTTAGTCTGCAGAAGTTTCTGCTGCCGTTTGTTCAGCAATGCTCTGCCCCCAGAGGTGAAGTCTACAAAGGCAGGCAGGCCTCCTTGATCTGTGGTGGGGTCTACCCAGTTTGAGCTTCCCGGCGGCTTTGTTTACCTACTCAAGCCTCAGCAATGGTGGACGCCCCTCCCCCAGCCTCGCTACCACCTTGCAGTTCAATCTCAGACTGCTGTGCTAGCAGTGAGCGAGGCTCCGTAGGCGTGAGACCCTCTGAGCCAAGTGCAGGATATAATCTCCTGGTGTGCTGTTTGCTAAGGCTGTTGAAAAAGTGAAGTATTAGGGTGGGAGTGTCCTGATTTTCCAGGTACCATCTGTCATGGCTTACCTTTGCTAGGAAAGCGAATTCCCTGACCCCTTGCACTTCCCGGGTGAGGCAATGCCCCACCCTGCTCCGTGGGCTGCACCCACTGTCTGACAAGCCTCAGTGAGATGAACCCGGTACCTCAGTTGGAAATGCAGAAATCACTCGTGTTCTGCATTGCTCACGCTGGGAGCTGCATACTGGAGCTGTTCCTATTTGGCCAACTTGGATCCTCTCTCTAATTGTGTCTTTCAAGTGAAGGTCCTGGTTCTGCTCAAGTTGCCGTCTCTGGGTTTGGGTAACTGTTTCTCCCCTATCCCCTCTCAGACCTTGGTTTAATAAATTCACCCTGGCTTTTGCTAGTCCTGGTACTTCAAGATCCTTTGTGGGGTTCCCAAAGTAGTGCTCACAGCTTTCTGAATAGTAGCCTTATTAAATTTTTCCTAAATTAGCCAACTTTGAGTTTGCCATATATTTCTTGCTAAGACCTTGATTGATACATCTTATTATATCTTTTTCTCCAGCAATGCTTAACTGCCCATACATAGACAGAAAAAAGAGCTGAAGGACTTTTTAGACAGGGTCTTGTTCTGTCACCCAGGCTGGAGTGAAGTAGTACAATCATGGCTCACGGCAGTCTCAAACTCCTGGGCTCAAGCAATCCCCAAGTAGCTGGGACTACAGGCATATGCCACTACACCCATCTAATTATTATTATTTTTTGTAGAGATATACTATCACTACATTGCCTGGGCTTAGCTCCTGGCCTCAAGGAACCCTCCTGTCTTGGCCTCCCAAAGTTCTGGGATTGCAAGCATGTGCCACCATGCCCAACTAGTTAATTTGTTTTTGTAAAATTGGGTTTTTGCTATGTTACCCAGGTTGCTCTTGAACTCCTGGTCTCAATTGATCTTCATATCTTGGCCTCCCAAAGTGTTGGAATTATGAGTATGAGCCATCACACCTGGCCAAGGATAGAATTTTTGTAGTTAAATATGATAAAGAGACAGATGAAGAGGGAGGGGAGGAAGATCTGGAATATTTTTGTCCAAAAGTTATTGAAATGATAGGTCATACAAACTGCTTATGATAGGAAGTAAGTGGAGAAAATGCCTCCTGGCTTAGGGAGTGTGGGGTCAGTTTTACACTACTGTTGAGAAAGGATTGATGTAAAGAGGTGACTAGCAAGATGGAGGGAAGTTGTGATCAGAGAGCAGGGTGGTGAATCTGTGACTTCAAAAGTGGAGCAGTGTCAGGTGATCATGACCCTGTAGTTAGTAGCAGAGGTGGGTAGAATAGAGCACACTTTGAGATGGAAGTTCAAGGAGCTAAGCAGCCAAGTGGATAACTCATTTATGTTCTCCTTGAGGTCAACAATGATGAAGAATGAAATTTTAGGGAAACACTCTGGGTGAGGTGTCATATCTTTAGTGAATGAAATGGAGTAACTAGGAGTTTCATAGAAGACAGAAACTAGTAGACAGGAATGGTCAAAGAAAATGTCTTGATCCTTAAAGGAACAGGAATTTAAAAAAGCATCAGGAAGCACCAAGGGAGTTATAGAGTAGTGTATTTACTTGCTCCACAACTGTGAAAGAGGTGGCTGTTGAGAGAACTGTAGGAGAAGCAGTGTCCTCGAGGGAGAACCAGGTTTCTGTCCAGGCAAGAAGGTAAAGTGAATGATAGAAGATGTACGCATTATGGAGGAGTTTTCTGATGATGAAGCTGCATTCCAGAGGGCAGAGCAGAAAGATGTGAAGGGGGCTTAGAAATGGACAGAGGTGAGCCACGGAGCAGTGTCCAGGGTTGAAATCTGAAGCTGCTGCTTCTGCTTGGAACTTTTACCTGAGGAAACTGATATGAGAGGTAAGATAGAGCCGTTTGTGGGGGATTATTTGTGGAGGATGGGCATTGGGCATAGCAGATGGAGGGCCTGGGTTACTGATCTGGAGAACTCTTCTCAGTCTCAAGGGACAGACAGATGATCTGTCTGATTTGGGGTCTGACTTCATCACCTCCACCTGGAAATTTGTGGAACTACTAAAAGCCTCATTGTACTCAGTTTTAAAAGGGAAATTAATACCTATGTCAGAGTTTTCACCAGGCTTATATGACAGAGTGGTATGTAAACAATGCTTTATAAACTGCCCTGAACCCAGTAGACTGAGGAGGACCACTGGCTGACCAGTCTCATCAAAAGCTGCAGATTCTTCTTCCACCATCACTAACTCTATGCCTCAGTTTCCTGATTGCTTAAATGAAGACAATACTCACCTTATATGATGGTTGATTGAACAAATGAGAAAATGATATAAAGAGATTATAACAATATATGGGATGAAATGAACACACAATATATGTTACCATTGTTTTGGTCATAATCATCATGATCATCTATGATCACTGTAATTACTGAATTGAAATATGTATTAATGAGCATGTGTAGTTATAGAATGTTTAAGCTGCATAGGACTTTATAAATAACGTAATCAAACCTTTCATTTTACAGACAAAGCAAGAAATGAAAAATTAACTTGCCTTAGGTCATATAGTTAGTCGGTGGCTAAACTCAGTCTAGACACTGAGGCTGTGAATTTTTTGTGTGTGCACACACAGACACACACACACACACAGGAGAAAAGAAAATTCAACTGGAAAGGTGGATTTTGAAATACACTCAGCAAATGAGATTTCTGGTCATGACTTGTTGGCGGTGGAAATGACAAGTACCGTAATTGGTACATGCCCCTGTTGAAACTAGAACATAGACCACTAGGCTTAGAAAAGGCCACGTGTCAACAACTTCCTCTTTTTCTCCATTCCAAGATAAAGTCTTTCAAGTTATATATCACCCTGGAAAGGCCATCTGTCTAAAATTGCTTAGGCTTGGGAAAGAGGTTTTTAGGTCAGATGTAGTACTTTTATTCCACTTGAACTTTATTTTTTTCCTTCCTCTTGAGATCTGAAATTCAGTGATCTTTGTCACAATTCATGATCCCAAGGAAGTTTAAAAAATACTTACCATATAATAACCAAGAAGCAGAACATCTAAGTGAAAGATTTCTATATTTGTAGCTCTGGAAAATCAACAAAAGAGAAAGCTGGTTAATCTTCAGTAGAGAGGGGGACAGAGAAGACTTCTGTTTGTGCCCTTCTAGGGGTGACTTCCTTTGAAACTGCAGCTGCCCTGTTCTGAGAACTGTCCATTCCTCAGTCCTCATCAAAGAATGGGCCATGATAGTCCCTTATGAACTGCAAACCCACTCCTGCTGTTCTGGCTAATTAGATCAATGATAAATGCTTGACCTGAGATGGTCTGTTTTATTCTCTCCTCTGGGAATTTGACTCCCTTGGGAGTTAAAATAGCAGTTAGTCCCTGCTAGCTGCTTGAAATAAGAAGCTGAATGGCAGCCATCTTCTGTGAGCACTGAGAAGCAGAAAAAGATGATCAGCAGAAGGAGAAGGAGAAGCATATGATGTATTAAGTCACTGTAATTTGGAGATTGTTTATTACTACAGCTAGTATATTCTCACTAATACAGATAGAGGGAAAATGTGCTATCAAATAAATAAAGGATATTTATACCTTAAAACCCAACAATTCCATTTCTAGGTACATAACCAAGGGGAAACTTTATATATTTGCAAAAGGAAATATAAGTGAGATAAAAAAGCAGACAATGTTAATCAATTAAAGAATGAATACATAAATTGTGATACAGATGGATCACTACACAGCACTTAGAATAAATGAAATAGAGGTATATCTATCAACATGGTTAAGTATCAAAAGTATAATATTGAGTAAAAACAGATATAGAAGGATATGTGAGTGTTAATTATGCCTGATTTTAAAATAGGATAAATATAGCATAATATAACAATTAGTAAAAGTCACGTGATAAATACATGGTACCATCTGAAATATTTTGCACCTTAAAAAATGAACTAAATAAAGCCATGCTTAACACTTATCTACACCCATCCTCATCTACACTCACTGCTAAGGACAACCATTGTTATGTTTGGGTTAATTCTTAGCCACCTAATTTTTTTAGTCTTTTTAAAATATAATTTTCAATAGTAGGGACAATTTGTACAGTCAGATTTAGGTTGAGGCTCACACTAATAGTTTTGCATTGACAACTTTCTTAACCCCTCAGAGTCTTAATTCCTTTATCAACTTGCAGAATAAATTGTAAATTTGATATTGATAACATACTATGCCTTTTACATAAAATGGCACAGTCGTTGACATGCATGTTCAACACAATGTAGATATAATTTGTATCAGTATTTTCCCTAAATTCATAATATAATTCTTGTTATTAAAAACTCTTCATTAATAATAATTTGAAAGCTGAATAAAATTTTATTGAATAAATATTACACAATTTATTTATTTTTAATACTTTATTTCCAAACATTTATTTATATGAATTTCTCCTTAATGAACATTTTTGTGCAAATACAGTTGACTCTTGACTTGAACAACGCAGAGGTTAAGGGGTTACCAATCTCTTGTGCAGTTGAAACTCTGTGCATAACTTTTGACTCCCCCAAAACTTAACTACTAGTAGCCTACTGTTGACTGGAATGTTTACTAATAAACAGTCAATGAACACATATTTAGTATGCTATACATATTATATATAGTGTTCTTATAATAAAGTAAGCTAGAGAAAAGAAAATGTTATTAAGGAAATTATAAGAGAGATAAATATATCTACTATTCATTAAGTAGAAGTGGATCATCATAAAAGTCTTCATCCTTGTTATCTTCATGTTGAGTAGGTTTAGGATGAAAAGGAATAGGAGGGGTTGGTTTTCTGATTCAGGGTGGCAGAGGTGGGAAGAAAATTCCTGTGTAAGTGGATTCAAACGGTTCATACTTGTGCTATTTGGGGTAAGCTAGTCTTTTCCACAGTTTATATAGTGTTTAACAAAATATATCTAATTATTCAACAAAATAATCACTGAAATTAGAATTAATGGGTTAAATGTCACTTATATTTTAAAACTCCTGATACATATTTTCTTATTGCCCCATAATAGTGTTGGACATCTTACAGCTCTGTGACCGTAAGTGATTTATTATAATATCCTCAGGCCTCAGTCAATTTTATCTTCATCTTAAACTGAGATTTAAAATAGTAGCTATATCACAAAGTATGAGACTAAAATAAAACAACACATGCAAAGAACTTATGACGGCTCCTAAGACATAGTATGCTCAATAAATATTAGCTATTTTATGAATACTTTGCCTTGAATAATAGTATGTCTGTACAGCACCTTCTAGCAAATTTAATATAAAAAAACTAACTCACTCTAGTTTTAACTTCTATTTCTCTGATTACAAAACATGTGAATATATTTTTCATTTTTAGTCAGCTGGAATTACTATATATAACATTTTTTGAGCCTTTAATTTATGCCTATTCACTGAGACTTTAGAGTTTATCTTGATTGATTCTACCTGCTTTTTAGGTAGTGAGTCTATCCACCCTTTTTGTTATGTTAATGTAAATACTTTTCCCCAGATATAATTGAGGCTTTCTTTTCTAAAATAACTTTAAAATTATGACAATTAATACAATCATAAGAAACAAATTTTGTTTTTCAAGTGCAATTACATTCCGATTTGCAAAGTCTGGGCCAATGTTTCCAGGCCTTTCCTGGACTCCTTTCTTCCCATCCCCTTTGTCTCGTAATGCTTCCTTTTATAATCTTACTTTTGTCATTCACTGGAATTTCATTAATGGATCTTGTTATCATATCTCTGAAGGAGGACAAAAAAGCTTTTCTTATTGCATCATCAGTTGAATGTTAGAGACTCCTCTAGATGCTTGCCTCTCAGTTACGATTTCACTCTCCCCCCTCCCAAGGATGTGACTCATTCACAATTTGCCTACAGCTTAATGTAGTTGATACCCAGGGCACCTGTTATAGGCTCAATATGGCTGTTTCATGGATCTGTAGCCAGCAGTACCTCTGAATCATGTCAAAGCCTCTGATTCAGTTCAATGGCTCAATGTGAGGTGAGATCCCTACTGTGATCCCAGTATGAACATGCCTAAAGATGGAAGTAATGGGGCCAGGCGCGATGGCTAACGCCTGTAATCCCAGCACTGGGAGGTCGAGGCAGGTGGATCACGAGGTCAGGAGATCAAGACCATCCTGGCTAACATGTTGAAACCCCATCTCTACTAAAAAAAATACAAAAAATTAACCAGGTGTGGTGGCGGGCACCTGTAGTCCCAGCTACTCGGGAGGCTGAGGCAGGAGAATCGCTTGAACCTGGGAGTCAGAGCTTGCAGTGAGCCAAGATTGTGCCACTGCACTCCAGCCTGGGTGACAGAGCAAGACTCCATCTCAAAAAAAAAACAAAAAAACAAAAAAACAAACAAAAAAAACAAACCAAAAACCAAAAATCAAAACCAAAACCAAAACCAAAAAAA